>NW_006922389.1:616806-624936 GCF_000298275.1 Orycteropus afer afer | reverse complement strand
ATAGTCCAGAATGCCGTTCTTCCAGTTTGTCCCTGGGATAGTATTGCAGGTAGGCCACACCCCTGGGGAAACTCCCCCTAGGCCGACCGGCCGCTTAGAACGCAGTCATGTGATTCATCATGGGAACCACCACTCACAACTGGAGTCCAGCCAAGTTGACACATCTTCAACTATCACAAGATCTCTGGCATCATTTCTAACACCAAGGCTATATTTTCCAACTAAAGATGATTCTTCCTTGTTTTCAACTTACGCATTCCATCATCAGCAATAATTTCAGACTGCAGAAGTTGGTAAAAATTTTCAATTTATTCATCTTTGCCTTTAGTGGTTGGTGTATAAATTTGAATAATAATAGTATTAACTGGTATTCCTTATAGCCATATGGATAGTTTCCTATCATTGAGAGCATTGTACTTCAGGATAGATCTTGAAACATTCTTTGTGATGATGAATGCAATGTCATTCCTCTTCAATTTGTCATTCCTGGTATAGTAGATCACATGATTATCTGATTCAAAATGGCTATTACTAGTCTATTTCAGCTCACTAATGCCTAGGATATTGATCTTTATCTGTTCCATTTCATTTTTGACAACTTCCAATTTTCCTAGGTTCATACATCATACATTACATGTTCTAATTATTAATGAATGTTTGCAGTTGTTTCTTCCCATTTTGAGTTACGACCCATCACCAAATGAAGATACCAAAAACTTTACACCATCCACATCATTAAGGTCGACTCTACTTTGAGGAGGCAGCTCTTCCCCAGTTGTATTTTGAGTGTCTTCCAAGCTGAGGGGCTCATCTTCAGACACTTTATCAGACAATGTTACAAAGTTATTCATAAAGTTTCCCAGTAATATAAAAAATGTATCACATCTATTCATAAAGTTTTCATGGCCAATTTTTTTCAGAAGTGGATGGCCCCATCCTTCTTCCCCGTTTATCTTCATCTGGAAGCTCCATTGAAACCTGTCCACTATGGGTGACTATGATGGTATTTGAAATACTGCTGGTGCACCCTCCAGCCTCACAGCAACATGCAAGCCAGCATATACAACAAACTGACAGATGAGTGGTGGTGATAAACAGTACTATTTATAAAAATAAAACAAAAATAACATCATAAATATGACTGGTAAAAGTAACATGAGTAGGTTAAGACATAATCAATACTCAATGAAATTGAAACATAATGTTTATTTTGAGCTGTTATTCTATACATGTATTGAGAGACAATGCTCATCCTAAAAATACCAAGTTGCTCTAAGCAAGCTAGTTACAATGAGGCTTATAAAGAGAAGAGGAGAGAGACGAGAGAAGATCAACCATTGGCTAATCTTAACATGATTGACTAAGCCCTACCTTCCCCTTTTTGTTAAAATAAATTGATATCAGATTACTAGGTGGACTCTGGCCTGGCAACTATAAAACTTAGAGATGATGGCTGAGAAAAAACTTAAAATCAAAGTAAGATAAATAAGTCTGTTAGTGATTTTTCTCTTTGACATTGGGTAATAAATAAAATGCTTCTCTAAAGGTATGTTTATGTTCTTTTTCCAAGAAAAGTTTTTAAACAGCAAATCATAGCATTCTTTTTTATATATACGATGAAAATGATGTTAACATTTCATTCTATGAAATTATACACACACACACACACACACACACACAGGAGCTCTGGTAGCATAGTACCTAAGACACTTGAATGCTAACCAGAAGTCTGGCAATTCAAACCCACCAGCCCCTCCTCAGAATGAAGGTTGGGCAATCTACTTCTGTAGTGACACTGCCTCGGAAACCCAAGGAGGGGTCACTATGAGTTGGGTCCGACTCAATGGCACATAACAACAATAACAATACACACACACACACACATACCCATATGAGAGAGAGAGAGAAAGAGAATGAAAAAATTGAAATTGTAGGAGTGCGAAGAGAGAACTTTAGTCTTCAAACTCAGGTATGTAAGTAATACATATAAGTTGTTGAAGATTTTTAGTTATAATATATATTATATGTGTTGTTGTTGTTGTTAGGTGCCATTGAGTCAGCTCCAACTCAGTGACCCTATGTACAACAGAATGAAACACTGCCCAGTCGTGCACCTCTTCACAATCTTTGCCTGAGTGCATCATTGCAGCTACTGTGTCAATCCATCTTGTTGAGGGTCTTCCCCTTTTCTGCTGGTGCTCCTCTTTACCAAGCATGATATTCTTCCCCAGGATCTGATCTCTTCTGACAACATGACCAAAGTAGATGAGATGAAGTCTGGCCATTCCCACTTCCAAGGAGCTTTCCAGCTGCACTTCTTCCAGGACAGATTTATTTGTTCTTTGGGCAGATCTTCAGTATTCTTTGCCAACACCATAATTCAAAGGCATCAACTCTTCTTTGGTCTTCCTTATTCATTGTCCAGCTTTCACATGCATCTGAGGCCATTGAAATACCAAGGCTTGGGTTAAGCTCACCTTAGTCTTCAAAGTGGCATCTTTGCTTCTTAACATGTTCAAGAGGTCTTTTGCAGCAGATTTGCCTGGTGCAATATGATGTCTGATTTCTTTACTGCTGCTTCCATGGGTGTTAACTGTGGGTCCAAGTGAAATGAAATCTTTCACAACTTCAGTCTCTTCTCCATTCATCACGATGTTCCTTGTTGGTCCAGTTGTGAGGATTTGTGTTTTCTTTATGTTGAGGTGTAATCCATATTGAAGACTGTAGTCTTTGATCTTCATCAGTAAGTACTTTGAGTCAACTTCACTTTCAGTAAGCAAGGTTGTGTCATCTGCATATTGCAGGTAGTTAATGGTTCTTCTTCCAATGCTGATGCATTCTTCTTCTTATAGTCCACCTGCTCAGATTATCTGCTCATCATACAGATTGAATAACTATGGTGCAAGGATACAACCCTGATACACACACTTCCTGATTTTAAACCGTGTGGTATCATATCACTTTGTTCTGTTCGAATGACAGCCTCCTGGTCTATGTACAGGTTCCTCATGAGCACAATTAAGTGTTCTGAAATTCCCACTCTTCTCAATGTTATCCATAATTTGTTATGATCTACACAGTTGAATGCCTTTGCATAGTCAATAAAACACAAGTAAACATCTTTCTGGTATTCTCTGCTTTTAGCTAAGATCCATCTGACATTAACAATGATATCAGTGAGATGAAGTCTGGTCATTCTCACTTCCAAGGAGCATTCCAGCTGCACTTCTTCCAAGACATCCTATGTTCTCTTTGGAATTCAACTTGTATTTCTGGCAGCTCCCTATCAATATATTGCTGCAAACATTTTTTAATTTTCTTCAGCAAAATTTTGCTTGTGTGTGATATTAATGATGTTGTTTGCTAATATTCACATTCTGTTGGATCACCTTTCTTTGGATTTGGCACACATATTCGTATCTTCCAGTTGGTTGGCCAGGTACTTTTCCTCCAAATTTCTTTGCATAGATGAGTAAGTGCCTCCAGCACTGTATCTGTTTGTTGAAACTTCTAATGGGTATTCCATCAATTCCTGGAGCATTGTTCTTCACCAATTTCTTCAGTGCAGCTTTGACGTCTTCCTTTGATACCATTGGTTCTTGATCATATGCCACCTACTGAAATAGTTAAACGTCAACCAATTCTTTATATATATATATATATATATATATAATTATATATATTCTTTATATATATGTATACACACACACACACTAATCTTCTTCATTTTAATTTCTGACTCTGAAATATCATTTTAACAATGGTTTAAATTTAATTTCCCTCATTCTTTGGTACATCTCCTACTTTGAAAATAGGTCATATTTCCTTATGCTAAAGCATTTAATCTTGCCATTAATGTCACTATTCAACTAATCATTTCCCTGCTTGTGAAACTCCTTCAGGTCTTCTGATTCTTTCCATGCCAAGTTTGGAAGAAGGAATGTTTTTTAACTTTCTTATGTTCTCATCTCCCATTTAAATCTGGATTATTGCTTCTTCTCTGCTAAAAATGTAAAAAAAAAAAAAAAGAAACCCACATACCTCTTTCGTTCATAAACTCAGGGAATCACTATTTTTGATAGAGGAGTTCCATCATCTGTGAACATCCTTTTCCATGCTTTTCCAGGACACGTTATCTTAGCGTGTGAATCTTTTTTTATATACTTAAACACTGTTAAGGTTTAGAGTTTTAGAAAACAAAAATTGGAAATAGCTTCCGTTTATTTCTACTTTCTGCCGTGCTGCTTTCCTTGAGATAATCATGTTCAAAACAGACTGAAAACCAAAAGTAAACCTGCTGTCACTCAGCTGATCCCAACTTGTAATGACCCTCCATGAAAGAGTGGAACTACCCCATAGTGTTTCCGAGATTGTGAATCTCTGCAGAAGCAGACTTTCACCTCTTTCTCCAGCGGAGTGGCTGTTCGATTCTAACTGCAGACCTTTTCATTAGTAGCCAAGTGTTTAACCAATGGGCCACCAGGGCTATCACTTTAAAATTGAGTAGGAGAAAGAGAAGTGTATAATTGTTTGTCAGTGTGGTAGACTGAATAAAAGTCCCCAAATATGTCTACATTCTAATACCCAGGATTTGTGAATATTATCTTAAACAGCAAAAGGAGTTTTGCAGGTGTAATTAAGTTAAAGATTTTGAGATGAAGAGATTATCTTTGATTATCTGAGTGACCCCAATTTAATCACTTTGGTTCCTTTACCATTCAGAAGATTCAGAAGAGAAAGTGATGTGTTGATGGAAGTGTCAAGTGGAGTGATGTGGTTTAAATTGTGGAGAATGAGGCCACAAATCAAAGAATGTTAGAAGATGAAAAAGATAAGAAAACTAATTCTCCTCAAGAGCTTTCAAGATGGACCCACCCCTGTTGACACCTTTACTTTAGCCCAGTGCAACTGATTTTGGATTTCTGACCTGCAGAACTGGAAGATAAAGATTTGTGTTCTTTTAAGCCACAAAATTTTATAGCAACAACACAAAACAAATACAATCAGAATTTTTATTATTAATGGGTAAACATTCTCAAAACTCAAAGCTTTTATTGATAATGAAGTTTTCTTTTCTGCATTCTCTTAACTGAGAGAATTGTAGTAATCTTAAACATTTTTCCATGGGACATATTATTTTATTTTTCTAAACATTATACATTTTTGTACCAAGAAACCATATTTTTTGAGGAGCAAAATCTACATACATATTAAAGAAGCATTTAACATGAACAGAATGTTACAGAATTGCTGCTTTGATGTAGTTGCTCCATATTCATGAAATACTCTGTCTGATAGTTTTAAATTGATTTGATCTTGAGATTCCACTTACTATTATTATTGTTATTAACTTATACATACAAATATTTATTGTGAACTCAGATCATCATAAGCCTTTATCATTCTTGTGGGCATAATGATTGATTTTATATACAAAACTAGAAAGTTATCATTGAAATAATAACAATATGTAAAAAAAAAAAAAAAAAAGGCCTGTTGGAATGTGTGGTAGAATCTTACACAGTAGACCCCAATGAACCAGTCTTGAAGGTATTCACATCAATCAAAGTTGAATGTAATATCCAAAACTGATTCTGAGCTTGATAAATGGGTTACAAGTAAATATAATTCAAACAGAGATTTGACGATCACTTGTACAATGGGGTTTGTCCTTTAGGAACTCTTGCTTTTAACATGTAGACACCAGGTGAAGTAGCTTAAGCTAATCATGTAGAAGACAGCCAAGTGAAAAACAAAATATCCCTAGCTGTTCCTGTCAAAGAGCCAGATGTGAAGAAAGCCACCTCGTATTTTCCAACTCCAACCATCACCTGACTGCAACCAAGCTCAGCAGAAGAGTGGTGCCACTTAGCCCCTGCTATCCTGTAGAATTGTGGGCAAATATAATGGTTATTGTTTTAACCCCCTTTGTTTGGGTTGTATGTTATGAGTCAATAGATAACTGAAGTGGAGGAGGATGCAGGGTGGAGGACTAGGCAGATACACTATCCAGAATCTCTACAACAAAGACTTGAGAAACCAAGTGAAATTGATATAGGTGGCATCCTGAAAACTGGAGTTCAAAGAGAGGATAAAGAAGTAGATCAAATACCAATGAAACGAAAAGATTGAAAAAAACAGCATACAAGGAGCAGTAAACTGCCAACTGGGATAGTTTAGCCATTTTGAAATATTGCAAACAATGTTTTGAACAGAGCAGGAACCAAATAACTGGCTCCACTTGGGCAAGATGGCACCAACACTCATATCTGAGATCGGGAGCCAGAGAAGTATGACTTTGCCCTAACCTTACACAACCTCCCAGTGATCACAAGCATAGACCTTCAAACCTCCAGTTGAACAGTGGCTCTTCAAACCTCCCCCACTGCTAATGCTGTGCCACTTTTTAATGTTTTTTTTTTTTTCCATTTATCTTTCTTCTTCTTAATTCACCCCTATTTTCTTCCTTTTTCTTTTTCCTTTCATTTCTTTTCTTCCTCTTCCCTTACCTCTCCTTTCCTTTTTGGATCCTGTAGAGCAGGAGCATCTCCCTCCACAGCCCATGTAGTTATCATCACCCACACCCGCCACTCCCTGACTGAAACTGCACACTCCCATGGAGCAAGCACTGTGTTTGGCGGTTGGCATTTTCACCAGCACCGTGCTGCTTTTTCTTTTATTTATTTTTTCCAATTTTCCTCTCTCTTCCTGTTTTTTGATCATGTGGAGCAGGTGCCTGCACCTTCTTCTGTGGTCACCAATGCCCATCTTCACCTCTCCATGAACAGCACTTCCCCTGGACCAAGCTCCACATTCATGCTGCAGCTTTGTGAGCTAATACATGCACTTGTGTATTTTTCTTCCTCTTTTTTTCTTTTTGTGGTCCTTTCTTCTCAATTTTTCCCTCTTTCCTCTTGTTTTCTTTCTTCTTCATCATCCTTCCCACATTTTTCTTAGGTTTTTTTTTTTTTTTTCCTTATTTTATTTTTCATTTTTTGATCTGGCTGACCAGATGCCCCATCATCCACCACTTCCATGTTCAGTAGCACCCACCCTTGATCATCTGTCTTTGGCAGTGCACACTCCTGTGGACTGAGCATCACATTCCCACCACAGTTGTGTTTGGGAGCTAGTGCTTGTGCCAGTACTGTGCTGATTTTTTTTTCCTTCTATTTCTCTTTTTCCTTCTTCTTAGATCTTACCTTTCCCTATTCCTTCCTTTTTTCGTCCTCTTCCACCAGTAGTCAGGAACCACTAAGGCTACCTAGCCATAACCACTACACCTGCTCTACCCTGGGTAATTGACACAGTCTGCTCCAGCACCACTATATTGATGACAGACAGCAGCCAACACCCACCCAGCCTACCCTCAGCTGCTCCACACTGATCAGAGACTCATGCCCAGACTCCCACCCTGTACCAAGTCTACCTGAAGACAGGTGGTGAATATTTCAGTACTGCCAAACTAACAACCAGAGTAACATGCCCATCCTGTTTCTCAGATATATTAAAACAAAATGAAACAAAAAAGATGAAGCAAACCAACATACAATCAATAAATTAATACAATAGCACTACAACATCTCAGAGAGAACAGACAATTTCAAATTACACACACACACACACACACAGGATGAGATAGCTCAAGCAAGTGACCAAACTACAGGGCCAGAGAATTTTCCAGAAGAAGAAATGCTAGTATAACTACCTGATAAGGAATTCAAAAGAAATATATTTAGGTACTTTTAATGGGTTGATAGAAAGTTTGAGGAAATAGCAGATAAAATCAAGGAAGACAGATAAAATTCTAGAATAATTCAAAAAATGATGACAAAATTGACAAAAAGCTGGAAAATTAGAAGATATACAAAAACAACAAATGGAAATCCAGATTGTTACTAAAATTTCAGAAATAAATATTACTTTGGAATGATAAAGGAGTGGAATTGAATCAATGTGAGATAGAAATTAGTGAGATTGAAGAAAAATCTCTTAATATCAATCTGATATGTGCTGAAATAGTTGAATATCAACCACTTCTTTCTGGTGCAGTGACTTTGGCTTCCCTCCCATCTTCTTTTGATGCTTCTTGCATCATTCAGTATTTTGCCCATGTTGTTGTTGTTGTTA
>NW_006922389.1:608924-615235 GCF_000298275.1 Orycteropus afer afer | reverse complement strand
GCAGTGAATTATTTGATATGGCTTTTCTAGCCATAGCCTTTGTAACTCCCACCAGATTACTGAGTGAGACCATGCAAATAAGGTGTGTAGAACTCTTATGTTGGGATTGGTTAGTTTTGTCACTCTGCTAGGCTATCCCTCCTTGAAGCAGAGAGGGGATCTCACTGCCATCAAGAGAGAAGAGCTGGAGGTGAAATACAGTGTCTCCTTGGACCCAAGATCCCTGCAGTGGACCTCCTTGGCACAGACACCATGGCAGAGAGAGATAGTTGCAGTGGAACCAAGAGGCATGACACAGAGCAGCAGGCTTACATGGCTCACAGAGTGAGAACGTTGAGTGCCCTTGGGCAGGAGACTTGCTGATGGAGTGGGTGCACTGCAGTATACCTATTGGTAGAGCCAGACGAGCTTGTAACACTTGTCCAAGCAGGGCAGAGGCCAGACCAAGGACCAGAAAGGCGAGTCTGAGGGTATAGCAGAGGAGAGACTATCCTGAACACAGAACTGTATCTTGAGTGTGTTCCTCAACCTGAATTATAGACTGTTACTTCTCTAATAAACCCCATAATCATGAATATTTTCTGTGAGTTCTATGTGGCCATTGCAACCAATTATTGAACCCAACAGAGAAATAGTGAGTGCTGTGGGAGGGACAACTGGTGTCAGAATAGGTAAAAGACTGGAGGCATGTCTGGACTCATAGGAATAAGCCTTGGGCTGCTGATGATGATTGTGCCTTCTTCCTATAAAGTGAGAGGAGGTCAGAAGATGTCACCTCCATATTCTTTTTGCAACCAGAGACTTATTCATTGCAAACACCTTTTTCACACAGCATAAATGGCAGCCACGCATGTGCATGGATTTCACCAGATGGAATACACATGAATCAGATTGACTACATCTCTGCAAAGAGGCAATGGAAATACTCAAGATTGTCAATGAAAACAAGTCCAGAAGCTTATTGTGGAACAGACATTCAATTGCTCCTATACAATTTGAAATTGAAGGTAAAGAATATTAAAACAAGTCCATGAGAGCCAAAAACATGACATTGATTATATCCCACCTGAATTTAGAGATGATCTGAAGGATAAATATGACACATTAAACACCGATAACCAAAGACCAGGTGAGTTGTGGGATGGCATAAAGAATATCATAGATGAAGAAAGCAAACTGTCATTAAAAAGACAGGAAATGAAGTAAAGACCAAAATGGAAGTGAGAAAGGACTCAGAAACTTGCTCTTGAGTTGAGAGTAGCTAAAGTAAGTGGAAGAAATGATGAAATATAAGAGCTGAACATATGATTTCAAAAGGCAGCTAGAGAAGACGAAGTAAAGTATTATAATGAAATATGCAAAGACCTAGAGTTAGAAAAACAATAGGGAAGAGGACACTCAACATTTCTCAAGCTGAAAGAACTGAAGAAAACAATCTAGCTTTGAGTTGCAATATTGAAGGATTCTATGGGCAAAATGGGAGCTCTGGTAGCATAGTGGCTAAGGCACTTGACTGCTAACCAGAAGGCTGGCGGTTCAAATCCACCAGCCACTCCTCGGAAGGAAGGTTGGGCAATCCTACTTCGGTAGTGAAACTGCCTCGGAAACCCAAGGAGGGGTCGCTATGAGTCGGGGCCAACTCGATGGCAAATAACAACAACAACAACATGGGCAAAATACTGAATGATGCAAGAAGCATCAAAAGAAGATGGGAGGGAAGCCAAAGTCACTGCACCAGAAAGAAGTGGTTGATATTCAACTATTTCAGCATGTAGCTTACAATCAAGAACCAACGATATTGAAGGAAGAAGTTCAAGCTGCACTGAAGGAACTGGCAAAAACCAAGGCTCCAGGAATTGACAGAATACTCAGAGATGTTTCAACAAATGGATTCAGCACTGGAAGTTCTTACTCATTTATTCCAGGAAATTTGGGAGACAGCTAAGCAGCAAATTGACAATATTTGTGTCTGTTCCAAAGAAAGGTAATGCAATAGAATGTGGAAATTATCAAACAATATCATTAATATCACATGCAAGTATACTTTTGTTGAAGATAGTTCAAAATGATTGCAGCAGGATATTGCCAGGGGACTCCCAGAAATTGAAACTGGATTCAGAAGAGGATGTGGAGTGAGGGATATCATTGCTGATATTAGATGAATCTTAGCTGAAAGCAACAAACCCTAGAAATATGTTAACCTGTGTTTTCTTGACTATGCAAAGGCATTTGACTGTCTGGATCATAGCAAATTATAGATAACATTGGAAGAATAGGAATTCTGGAATACTTAACTGTGCTCGTGAGGAACCTATACATAGACCAGGAGGCTGTCCTTCAAAGAGAACAAGGGGATGCTGCATAGCTTAAAATCAGGAAGGGTGTGCATCAGGGTTGTATCTTTTCACCTTACTTATTCAATCTGGATGCTGAGCAAATCTTAGAAACTGGACTATATGACTGTGGCATAAGGATAGGAGGAAGACTTATTAACAACCTGCAATATACAGATGACACAACCTTGCTGTTGAAAGTAAAGAAGACGTAAAACACTGGTGAAGACAAAAGACTACTGTAGTATGGATTACAACTCAACATAAAGAAAACACAAATCCTCACAAGTGGACTAATAAGCAACATCACAATAGATGGAGAAAATATTGAACTTGTCAAAGATTTCGTTTTACTTGGATCCACAATCAACATCCATGGAAGCAGCAGTTAAGAAAATCATATGTCGTATTGCACTGGGCAAGTCTGCTGCAAAAGATTTCTTTAAAGTGTTGAGAAGCAAACATGTCACTTTTGAAGACTAATGTGTGCCTAACCTAAGCCATGATATTTTCTAATGTCTCATATGCATGTAAAAGCTGGATATTGAATAAGGAAGATTAAAAAAGAGTTGATGCCTTTGAATTGTGATGTTGGCGAAGAATATTAACTGTTCCATGGACTGCCATAAGAATGAACAAACCTATCCTGGAAGAACTGCAGCTGGAATGCTCCTTAGAAGTGAGAATGGTCAGGCTTTGTCATACTTCCTTTGGTCATATTGTTCAGAAAGGCCCAGTCCCTGGAGAAGGATACCATGCTTGGTAAAGTAGGGGGAAGAAAGTGTGTGGTGGGGGGAATACCCTCTATTAGATGTATTGTCACAGTCATTGCAACAATGGGCTCAATCATAGCAGAGATTGTGACAATGGTACAGGACCAGGCAGTATTTGCTTCTGTTGTCCATAGGATCACTGTGAGTCAGTACTAACTCGATGAAATGTAACAACAACAATTTACCACTATAATGATGTCAACCTTTCTTTGACTCCCCTCAAATTCATCAAATCATATTCAGTCTCATTCACAAGTTGCTTCCTTAATTTAGACTTCTTATCCTCCACTTTAAGTGTTAAAATAAGACATTTGTCAAATTTTGTTAAAATTGAAATTCCCAAATTTCTAGCATAGAGATTTTCTTTCAAGAATTTGCATTTTTAAATAAATTTTTCACATGACAATGATGTTGCTAATACATTGGGCCTTCCATTTGCCCTCCCATGTTTGAGGATTACAAATACTGTAGAAGCAGTGCAGTGCATTGGAAAGAGGTTTAGCTTTGGAGTAAACCAGATATGCATGCAGATCTGACTTGGCTAGTTATCAGCTATTTCTTCTTTTTGTTTGTTTGAAAGGAACTAGACTATTGGTGATATCTGAAAGGAATAAAAAGATTTAATTTTCTTAAATATGATTAAAAAAAATGGTCATAAATCTTTTCTGTAACGGGCCAGATAAGAAATATTTTTGTCCTTACAGGCAATTGTTTCAGTCACCATATTCAGCTCTGCTATTGTAGCATGTAAATAGCCATAGACAATAAATGAACAAATAAGAGTGCCTGTGCTCTGATAAAACTTTATTTACAGAATCAGGTGGTAGATAGTATTTGGTCCATATACTGTAATTTGCTAAAACATCTAATAGATAAAATTGACTTTATGAGCTAATGTCATCCCAACATTCAAACCTGAAGAGGAATAAAAAACTGTTTTCAGCTGGGTTTCACAGTTTTAAGTAGACAGAACCTAAGGTAATGCTTCTTAAATGTTGATGCTCATCTCAATCACCTAAAAATCTATTTAAAGTGCAGATTCTTATTTAGTTGGGGCCCAAAATCTATATTTCTAACAAGCTCCCAGGTAATCCCACTACTGCCAGTCCATGAATCACACTATGAGAAGCAAGGGGCTCATTAAATTCTGGAGAACCTGAAGCCCAGCTGAAAGGCAGAGTCAGTAGAGAGGAAAGAGATTGGGATAACTTGCTATCAGATGCCACTGAGTCTACTCTGACTCATATTAACCCCATGAGACAGAGTAGAACTACCCCAGAGGATTTTCTTGGCTGTAATTTTACCAAAGCAGACCACCAGATCTTTCTCCTGTGGAGTGATTGTGTGGGTTTGAACTGCCAACTTTTTCGTTAGCAGTCAATTGCTTAACCATTGCACGACCAGGGCTACTTCCTTTAAATTGGCCTTGCAAATTCTGGAGGACTGTTATAACTTTCTTTGCCAGAGATCCCAAAGCACTCAATATTTATTTGCAAGGTAACATCCGTCAACCTCTTTCGTAATTACTTTCTCCCCCTAAATTCCTTGAATTTAGTATCAGTATCTGTACCTAATTCTTTGAATATTGTTTTCCACCAATTCAGTGGAACATAGGTTTGAAAACAGCAAGTTTTCAATTAATGTATGATTAATGATCTGTGCTGTCAACGTAGAAGGTATAGAAAATTTGACAGATTCTGTACAAACTTCTCAGACATATAAGTAAAAATACCAAATCATTGCCAGTTTGTTTTCTTTCCTTTATAATGAAAGCTTAGTCAATTGCACTTTCTGGTTACTGGATTTCAGAAAATATACACATAACATATGAACTGAAAAGCATTATTAAGAGCATTCCTCCTCTTCTCTTTCCATTCCCATTCCTGCCCCATAATATCCATTGGCTAAGTGTTGAAGAGCTAAAAGTAAATGATTATAATCAGTCTAAGACTGAATTTTGTTTTAGCATATAATTCTAAGATATTGTAAGTCGTCTCCAAAGTTTATATGCTTAATGCTTCTCTTAAAAGACTAAGAGAAGTATAATATAATGGAAAATTTTGGAAAGCTTTTAGAAATACAGCCTT
Organism: Orycteropus afer afer; assembly: GCF_000298275.1. Classification (NCBI taxonomy): domain Eukaryota; kingdom Metazoa; phylum Chordata; class Mammalia; order Tubulidentata; family Orycteropodidae; genus Orycteropus; species Orycteropus afer. Next base: position 610,042 of record NW_006922389.1, on the reverse strand, counting down.
TTTCAAACAAAAATTATTATTATGTTCTAAGCTGTCTGCACATCATACAGACAGTTGGTGAGATCATAGTCACGTTCAAGAGGTGGAAGTGATCCAAGTAGCAGAAATATGTTTCAAAAGTAAAATTTGCAACAGAACATATTTAGATCATTGTTTTAATATATGAACAGTATTTTAATTTAAATTCTTATTTTCCAATATAATGTAAGCTCCCTTTTGAAGGTTCTCTACACGCTGCATTTGATTTTAAGGTTTACTTTGAAATGAAATAATAGCATTCACTTTCCTTTATGTAGAAATATCAGTGACTTTCTCTTAAATCATCTGGGAAAAAAATACTTACCAAAAAACTTATTTAATTTTTTTTTTTAAAGTCATTCCAGACAAAATATATTTACTGATGTATAGAAGTTGGACAGTTTTAGCTTCAAAAGATAAATTTGAAAAACAAAATTGTAAATGAATATAAAGAGCAGTAATGGAAAATATTTGGTCACCTTAATTATAGGTTTAAATGTCATTAACACTATAATAATGTTTTACTTGGCTTTTCTTTTTCATTTTTTTGTTTCTAAGCAATTAAACCTAGCTGCAAACATTAAGTTCAATATCTCTTTGAAATAAGATTTTCTTTTCCTGGATGTCATTTTTCAATCAGTAAAAAGAGTGATAAATAAATGCTTTCTTTCAGGCTGGTAAAGACCTTCCATATCAGAGCACTTCTGAAATTGGTAGTCACATTTCCTCCCAATTTCCTGCTTTTTCTTCCTAAAACTTTTAATTATAATAAAAGATACTGAAAATGTTTCCTTTGATGATACTCACGGTCTGCTATTTTGCTTTTATTAATATTCTTATTTTATTTCATCTCTTATTATGAGGCTAAATGGGCATCTCTTTTTCCTTCACTCAATGTTATTTTCAGCAACTGATTATTTTCTGTTATTTGACAGGATTCTGGGAACCACCCACTCATTCATGTTTGATGTGGTCAGACGCCTGTGGTAAACTAATGACCATCATTACAGAATGTTTAGTGTTTACATTTTGTTTAGCAGTGTTTTCACATTAGTGGCTACTCTGGAAGATATAGCTCAGATAATTATGGCAGGAAAAGT
>NW_006922389.1:605087-608752 GCF_000298275.1 Orycteropus afer afer | reverse complement strand
AAAAAAAAAAAAAAATATGCATTCAGTCCTTAGAGATTTCACTTTTATTGATTTTACTGATTGTGAAAATGTTTTGCCTGAAGGCATGACTGTATTATTCTTATTTACAGCTCCTATTAGTTTATTTATTTATTTATTTTAATGTAGACAAAGGTGTTGAAGCTATGTTCTGAGGTCCTTAGATTAGTTCCCCCATTAAAGTTATCTATTCTATTTGTGACATGATAGCTTAGCAGGAACCAGTAGGCCATTAGGAAAATAAGCAAATTCTTATCTGGAAGTCATTAACTAGAATCACTCATTCTCTTTTCTCTCTTCCCTGGAAGTTGGTTCTTTTTTTCATCCTGGAAAAATATTTTGATAGAGAATTAAGTGCTGGTGAAAGGTAAATACGTGGCAGATGACTGGGAGGAGGAGGGGACTAAAACTGCATTTGTCTATGTAATCTCTGAGGAGGGTCAACAAAGACATGGTCAGTGCTCAGCTAATGGCATTATTCATCTTATGTTTAAGTTTTGATGTGAATAAAGCAGATCTATAGCCAATTTGTTATGCTTTGTTGAAGGGATTTTTAATCCATGTTAGCTAAACCTTAGTTTTAGGTAACAGAGTTTTAAAACACAGTTATTGAAAATCAATAGAATCTTCTAGAACTGCAAATTAGAACTGTCAACCATTAACAGTCTAATGGGTCATCTAAACTGAAGAAATTAGCCCAAATCTGCAATATGAGCTTCAATATCAATTTCAAGGAAATATCCTGACCCAAGATCTTCAAAGCCAGAGTAAGGTAAGGGGTGAAGGACATTTTCTCAGCTACATTCCCCACTGAGGCCCGTGAGCAGTCGGAGCGATCACAGAATGAATTCTAGTAGGAGAGAGAGTACTTATTTCTTTGGAAAATTGTTTCATTTTTATGTATTGTTTCATTATAGAGGTCTGTGCAAATAATAAAATTAATCATTATAACTTTCCATTTCCCTCCAAATTTGTCTTTTATAATGAAATTTTGATATATATACTCATTTTATAGCCATGTCATTGTATTGTTCGACTATGTTAGCATAAACGCCAAGAAAAATTAGATCTCATTTCAGAGTCAGGGCACTACTCTTGATACTCACTGACTAAGTTTAGGAATTAAGTTAACATCATAATATAAATTGTTTACTGATTCATTGGATTGCAAAGGCATCATCTTTTAGAACCTATATTATTTAATTTATGTCAATAAGGGCTGATTGATAGTTTGGGGCCACTTAGTCAATGGGCCCAGTGCTCAGTGACGTTTCCTGGCACATTTCCGGTCTCTGAACACATCGTTGAGTGGAACTTCACCAGCCCCCTCAGTAATTCTGTACTAATGCCCAGATAGCGCTGAGCTCCAAGCAGAATTTGAGCCAGTGTATTTGCTGGCTCATGCTACTGCCACATCTCTAGATATGAAAAGACAACTGAAGTGGGCAGATTTTACAAGGCCTTTTACTCTCCTTCCTGAAAATGTCCTGGAACCTGCATCATTGCTGACCTCATCCATGCTCTGGGGAGAAAACCAGCAGAGTGGGGGTTTACGGTAGCTCATGTCCGGTCGTGTGGGTTAGAAAAATAAAGAATAATGCGTCCTTCAGATGCAATCAATATTGTTAAAATTGAATTACAGAAAATTGTTAGTTACAAATGCACTCTAAATATGACTATTAATGTACAGATTCCCTTCAAATGGGAAAAAGTAGTCTCACTGAGCAGAGGCAAAAAAGAGTCTCTGAATCCAAGTTTGAGACTCCCTGACTTAAGAAATTGTCTTTCAGGTGCAAATTATCAATGTGAAAAAATGTTTTGGCATTATACATGATGTTTGTTGTTGTTACGTGCCGTGGAGTCGGCCCCGACTCATAGCGACCCCTCCTTGGGTTTCCGTGGCAGTATCACTACGGAAGTAGGATTGCCCAACCTTCCTTCCGAGGAGTGGCTGGTGGGTTTGAACCGCCGGCCGTCTGGTTAGCAGGCAAGTGTCTTAGCCACTATGCTACCAGAGCTCCTATTACACATGATAAAGAAAAAAATAAATAAATAAATAAAAATAAAGGTTTTTTTCAAGATTAAGACCTAAGGAAAAGCAGGAAGAAACTAAATGAAAACTGAGCCATGGCCAAAATGTGAGACTGGAGCCCAGAGGATGGCTTTCTGTGGAAAGACAGCAAACAGTGCAGATATTGGAAGGAGAGTCGGTGAATCTTTAGTATAATAGCTGAACAATGAGGAGTTCATCATCTTCCTGCTGTGCTGGCTACATAAATGCAACCCTGAGATGCAAATGAAGTAATGGTAAAAGCCTCTTAATATGCCCCAAAACTGTCCTTTGGAGATGCAAATGCAGGGAGCTTGGTTTCAGTATAATCATTTTCTACAATGCTGAGTAAGGTGAGGTTTGTTGTATGGATTTATTTTCCTTTTGCAAGTCTCAAAGGAAGACCTTTTTGTTATTGTTGAAAGAGGTAATGAGGAGAGAGACAAAAGAGGAGTCAGCTACCTCTTTGCCTCAATTCTATGAAGACTAAAGGTTAATGATCGAGCAAATTAGAGCTAAACACTATTATTGTCACACTAAAGAAAAGAAGATGATCAGTTTGTTAGAATCCTAATAAAGTTGCTATCAGAAACTAACCTTATATGGGGTAGTTCTATTTCATCACCCAAAACCAATTCTCTAATTCTTGACAGCTTTTTCTGAAGTACTTAAGGTGGATCACAGAAAGGACCAGATACACTGGTATTACTGTAAATCCATCAATGTCTTTCTTTAAATATATGTAAATTCTATATATGCAGAAAGTATAAACATATTTGAGCACTTTTTTTATTAATCATAATAGCTGTATTTCAGTGACCCATTCCTATGGAACAGGTGCTATGCTAAAAGCTTTATATACCTCATCTCAATGAACACTTACACTAACCCTGAGAATAGGTATTAAATATTTGAGATATCTGAGTACCACAGCTAGTAAGTGGAAGACACAAAATATGGAATCAGTCTATTGGTATCTGATTCCTGTACTCTAAACCACTTTATTATACTACTATTACACTGTTTTTCTGTTTCTATATAGTCATTTAAGATTAGGTGATAAACTCCAAAAGGTATGTTGAATCACAGGCTACATTAGGCTGTAGGCTTTAAATCTAGGTAATTTAAGCATTTTGAGGTTTCAAGTACAGTTACAGCTGGTCTGCTTCAGCTTCATTGTTACAAGAAGTCCAGCAAGCATGGAATGTTTTTGTTGTTTACATGTTATAGATAATCTTACGGACGATTTTGAAATAAGTGATGTAAGGATTTATATGAGAAACAGTATAAATATTACCATGAGTAGGAATTGACTTCATGAAAACTACTTTGGTTATGTACAGTTGTGGTTGTTAAGAGACATCAAGTTGGCTTCAACGCATAGGGACCTAGGTACAACAAACCGAACTACTGCCTGGTCCTGGGCCATCCTCATAATCTTTGCTATGCGTGAGCCCATTGTTGCAACCACTGTGTCAATTCATCTCATTGATGGTCTTACCCTTTTTTGCTGACCCTCCACTTTACCAAGCATGATATCCTTCTCCAGGGACTGGTCCCTTCTGACAACATGACCAAAGTAGGTGAGATGATGTCT
>NW_006922389.1:602187-604507 GCF_000298275.1 Orycteropus afer afer | reverse complement strand
ATCTTCATACCACAGGTTGTAAGTGAGTCTTCCTCCAATCCTGATGCTGTTTTCTTCTTCACATAATCTCATTTCTTAGATTGCTGCTCATCATACAGATTGAATAAGTATGGTCAAAGAATACAACCCTGTGTGCAGTGTAGACTGCTCCATAGCATTTTCAAGGCTGTGACTTTTTGGAAGCTGGTCACAAGGCCTGTCTTCTGAGGAACTTCTGGGTCAGTTTGAACCATCAAACTTTTCAGCTAGCTGTTGAGAACTTAGCATCTGCGCCACCCGGGAAACTCTCACCATGGTCGTTGTACCCCAATGTATTCTTGGCTACTCAGACTATGTGTGGTGTTTTAAATTTCCGCTCTGGGCATCACATTTTAAGAAGACTATTGAAAGCCTCTAATATCGGAGGAGAGACGCTAGATGGTACTACTAAAAAATAATGGTAATAAAATGGCTAAAAAGTCTGGGTGAGTTTAGGAAAATAAAAGAGAAGCTTAGGTAATTAAATAACACCAAATATGTGACAGATTGTTATATAGAAATGGGAAAGGACTCAGCTCAGCTCAGCTCCTGAAGACAAAACCGGGAGCGATGTGTAAAAGATACAGGGAATAGATACCTGATTCAATTCAGGAAAAGCCTTCTAGTCATTAGCAGTATTCCACAATTCCACGACGTTGTCCTAAATTCACAAAGAATGGAATGAAGAAATGTTCCTTAAATACCATTTAGTCTTCACCCTGAATGTTACAGATGAAGAAATTCAGCTTTGACAACCTAAATGACTTGAGGAAGGTCATAAAAGTTCACAGTGGATCTTGGGTTACAGAACTTTCTCTCTTACCACCTAGTGGTGCTTTCACTACACCTTGCCATCACTAAAGCAGTGAATTTACTACTTTTTTACTTATTCAGAAAAATGTTTTATAACTAATCAAACACAGGCCATTAAGAGTTTCGTAGAAAAGATCACAACATTGAATAGGACTATTTGAGGGGTACTCGTTTAATTTCGGGTGATACATGCCTAGCACAGTGACTGGCATATAACAGGTGAATCCATGTTTGCTAAATGGAACAGAACTGGATGAAATGGAAAGCTGTTCTGTAGATTTCCATGATCCTTCCAACTTCCTATCTAATACAATATGAACTAGAAACCAGAATTGGTTCAGAGACAGAGATCTAACAGGGAGATTCCAGTAAAGGCAGAAGAAAAACGGAAGGAGGAGAAGTACTCTAGAGAAAGCATAATGAGTAAAACATCAAACCATGACATTATTATACTGAAGGGATCTGCTTTGGAAATCAGTAACTGTTACATCCAGGGTTTAAGTATGGATATGCTAGAAAGCAAGGGTTAAATAAGAATTCTTTTTATTAAAATAGATTTCTTTCTACTTTATATCTAGACTTTAAAAAAAAAAATGGAGTAAAAAAACATACAAATCTAACACATTTCTAAGTGGGGATTAGAAATGCTTTAATTGAGAATACAATCAATTCTAGTGATTTAAAGCATCTTGTATGAAGTTTTTTTTTTCATCTTCTGTTAAATCTTTTCTGGAGGAAATGTTCATTAATTCCAACTCTAAAAAAGCTATTGTTCCTGATTAAAAAAATTACATAAACTCAGAGAGATTTCTGCAACTTTATTCCCTGTTTGAAACTAGAGGGTTCAACTTCATTAGGAAAACTAGAGGCTTCAAGCTTATTAGCAAACCATATTGTTTTCAATTATATTTCCAAATAAATATACGTGGGTGTGAATCCAAGGAAAAATATTGTGCAAAACTCAAAAAATAAAAAAAGAGAAAATTGACATCCGGAACTCTAAACACATCCTAGTGGTTTGGAAAATTGAAACATTTTGAGGGTTAATTATTCCCAGGGATTTAAAAAAATAATGATTCCAACCACAAACGACCCACAAAACCAAACTGTTGTAATATTGTATAGGGTAGTCTTCCTACTCATAAGTGAGTTAACAGTGCCATCTTGTGGTCAATCTTTAATTTAAAAATTTGTGCGTGTGAGCATTTCTGCGATCATATATGTGTTGTTTTTATTGTTGTTATGTGCCATGGAGTCAGACCCAACTCCTAGAGACCTCTCCTTGGGTTTCCGAGGTGGTATCACTACGGAAGTACATTGCCTAACCTTCCTTCCGAGGAGTGGCTGGTGGGTTTGAACAGCCAGCCTTCTGGTTAGCAGTCAAGTGGTGTGTATGTGTATATACATGTATACATATATACATGGGAGCTCTGGTAGCATAGTGGCTAAGACACTTGCCTGCTAACCAGACGGCTGGCGGTTCAAACCC
>NW_006922389.1:588631-601470 GCF_000298275.1 Orycteropus afer afer | reverse complement strand
GTTTGAACCATCAGCCTTCTGGTTAGCAGTCAAGTGCCTTAGGTACTATGCTACCAGAGCTCTTCAAAGAGACATCTTTGCTCTTCAGCACTTTAAAGAGGTCTTCTGCAGCAGACTTGCCTGGTGCAATATATCTTCTAACTTCTTTACTGCTGTATCCATGAGTGTTGACTGTGGAACCTGAAATAGATGAACATCAACCAATTTTTTTTTTTTTTGGTAGAATCACTCTGTATTCCTTCCTTTTTTTTTTTTTTTTTGATATTTCCTGAATCAGTCAACATTTTTCTCATAGAATCTTTCAGTATTGCAACTTGAGGATTGAATTTTTTTGTTCAGTTCTATCAGCTTGAGAAGTGCTCAATGTGTTCTTCCCTTTTGGTTTCTTAATTCCAGGTTATTGCACATTTCATTATAATAATTGACTTTGTTTTCTGGAGCTGCTCTTAGAAATTTTCTGTTCAGCTCTTCTGTCTTGTCATTTCTTCCATTTGCTTTAGCTACTCTCCATTCAAAAGCAAGTTTCAAAGTCTCTTCTGACATCCATTTTGGCCTTTTCTTCCTTTCCTGTCTTTTTAATGACTTTTTGCTTTCTTTATATATGATGTTCTTGATGTCATCCCACAATTCATCCAGTTTTTCGTCATTGGTGTTCAATGTATCAAATCTATTCTTCAGATGGTCTCTAAATTGGGTGAGATTTAGTCAAGGTCATGTTTTGGCTCTTGTGGACTTGTTTAATTGTCTTCAGCTTCCACTTGACTTTGCATATGAGCCCTTGATGGTCTGTTCCACAGTCAGCTCCTGGCCTTGTTTTGGCTGAAGACATTGAGTTTCTCCATCTACTCTTTGCACAGATGTACTCTATCTGATATTGTGTATTCCATCTGATGAGATCCATAGGTATAGCTCTCATTCATGCCATTGGAAAAAAAAAAAATGGTATTTGCAATGAACAAGTCATTAGTCTTGCAAAATTCTATCATGTGATCTCCAATCATTTATATCACCAAGGCCATATTTTTCACCTACCAGTGATTAATCTTTGTTTCCAACTTTCACATTCCAATCACTGGTAATAATCAATACATCTTGATTACATGTTTGGTCCATTTCAGACAGAAGAGGTTGATAAAAAATATTCAGTTTCCTCATCTTTGGCTTTGCTGGTTAGTGCATAAGTAAATTTGAATAATAGTAGTATTAATTATTAGGTTTTCCTTGTAAGCATATAGGTATTATCCTGTTACTGAAAGCATTGCACTTCAGATGTTGAAACATTTTTTGCAACAGTGAATGTCACATCATTCCTCTTCAATTTCTCATTCCATCATAGTAGATCATGATTGCCTTATTCAAAATGTATAGACACACACACTATATACATATATATATATATATATGCACATATATATATATATATATATATATTGTGTGTGTGTGTGTGTATCTCCCTGGTGCTGTAGTGGTGTAGTGGTTAAGGACTCAATTGCTAAATGAAATGGTGGTTGAAACCCACCAGCTGCTTTGCGTAAAGATTTATAGCCTTGGAGACCCTATGGGGGGCAGTTCTACTCTGTCCTGTGAACTGGAATCGGGTCAATAGTAATGGGTTTCATGGAAAAAGTATCCAATTTCTTCTTACACTTCCAAATTTTTATGGTAGCTATGTTGTTGTTGTTGTTGTTATGTGCTGTAGAGTCAGACCCGACTCATAGAGACCCCTCCTTGGGTTTCCGAGGCAGTATCACTACAGAAATAGCTTGCCCCATCTTCCTTCCGAATGGTAGCTATAAATTAGGCAAATATTGTTTACTTGATATTACAATTAATATCACAATATCAGAAGTCATAGTGATGGCATAACAGCACCTCACAAAAAACACAATTCTTGATATGGTGTGATGAGAATGGCACTTCACTGCCGTGGTCCTTCCAAAGATACTTAACTCCAGTCTAGCCAGGGGAAAAAACATTGAACAAATCCAATTTGAGAGCATTCTACAAATAACCTGTCCGGTACTCATCAAAACTCTCAAGGTCATCAAAGACCAGGGAAATCAGAGAAGCTGTCAGAGACCAGAGGAAGTTAAGGACACATTACCCCTGAACATAATAGTAATACATAATAGTGATATCTGGGATGTGGTTCTGGAGCAGAAAAAGAACATTAATGAAAAACTAGTAAAATGCAAATAAAACATGGAGTTTAATTACTAGCAATGTACCAATATTGGTTTCTTAATTTTGATACATGTACTAAGGTAATGTAAGATGTTAACAAAAGGGGAAAATGATTGAGGTTTATATGGGAGAGGAACAATATAATATCTTTGTAATATTTCTATAAATTAAGCTCTCAACTAATAGCTGAAAGGTTAGTGTTTCAAACCCACCCAGGGGTGCTTCATAAGACAGGTTTGGTGATGGGCTTCTGGAACATCACAGCCTTGAAAATTCTATGGAGCAGGTCTACTCTGTACACATAGAGTTTCCATAAGTTGGAATTGGCTCATCAGCAACTAATAATAAGAAAAACTATTCTCAAATAAGTAGCTCTGGTAGGGTAGTGCCTAAGGCACTTGACTGCTAACCAGAAGGCTGGTGGTTCAAACCCACCAGCCACTCCTCAGAAGGAAGGTCGGGCAATCTACTTCCATAGTGATACCGCCTCGGAAACCAAAGGAGGGGTCGCTATGAGTTGAGTCCAACTCAAGGGCAAATAACAACAACAACAACATTCTAAGACAAACAAGTTTATTTAAATTAAGAAATACTCTCAAATTACGAAGTATCATTGCATTTATTGGGTGGGATATATTAGCCTTTGGAAAGTAAAAAAAATGAAAACAGCAAAAGAAAAATACTATGTAATTTCTAAATGTTCCAGATCCTATGTGGCGAACTTACATTGCTATAAAAATGTAATTAACAACAACTTCATTTTTTTGTTGTTAGGTGTCAGTGACTGACTCTTACCCATATCAACCCTGTGTGCAACATAATAAAATACTGCCTGGTCCTGCACAAGCCTCACATCCTTGATATGTCTGAGCCCATTGTTGTAGCCACTGTGTCAGTCCATCTCATTGAGGGCCTTGCCCTTTTTCACTTACCTTCCACTTTACCAAAGGACCTCTGGTGGTATAGTGGATAAGAGACTTGACTGCTAACTGGAAGGTCAGCAGTTCAAATCCACCAGTTGCTCCATGGAAGGAAGACTGGGCAATGTACTTCCATAAAGATTTACAGCCTTGGAAACCCAATGGAGGTCACTATGGTAACTTTCTCCATTGAATGGTCCCTTCTGAAAATATGGCCAAAGTTGGTGAGACAAAATCTGGCCATTCTCACTTCCAAGGAGTATTCTGGCTGCACTTCTTCCAGGATAGATTTGTTCCTTCTGGCAGTCCAGGATACTTTCAATATTCTTCACCAACACCACAACTCAAAAGCCAACTCTCCCTTGGTCTTCCTTATGCATTGTCCAGCTTTAACATATGCATATGAGACTATTGAAAACACATGGCTTTGGTCAGGGGCACCTTAGTCTTCAAAGAGACATCTTTGCTCTTCAACACTTTAAAGAGGTCTTTTGCAGCAGATTTGCCCAAGTGCAATACGACATCTGATTTCTTGACGCTGCTTCCATTGGTGTTGATTGTGGATCCAAGTAACATGAAATCTTTGACAACTTTAATCTGTTCTCCATTTATTATGATGTTGCTAATTGGTCCAGTTGTGAGGAATTTTGTTTTCTGTGTTTTGAAGTGTAATCCATACTGAAAACTATAGTCTTCAATCTTCATCAGTAAGTGCTTCAAACATCTTCACTTTCAACAAGTATCTCAGGTTGTTAATGAGTCTTTCTCCAATCTTGATGCCGTGCTCTTCTTCCTATAGTCCAGCTTCTCAGATTATTTGCTCAGCATACAGATTGGTAAATATAGTGAAAGGATACAACCCTGATCTGCTCCCTTCCTAGTTTTAAACCATGGAGTATATCCCCTTGTTTTGTTCAAATGACATCCTCCTGGTCTATGTCAGGTTCCTCCTAAGCACAATTAAGTGTTCTGAAATTCTCATGCTTCTCAGTATTATCCATAATTTGTCATGGTCCACAGAGTCGAAGGCTTTTGCATAGTCAATGAAACATATAAGAAAAAATGACAGTATTTTGGCATTGAGAAATAACTTTGAATGTATAAAACAACCAATTTTTCTAAAGTTTAATTCCAGATATCTCTGAAAGTCATCTCCTTGGACCCTTTCAATCACAAAGGAAAAAAAATCATTATGGAATAAATAAATAAATAAATAATTAGCTCCTACATTCAGTGTCCATGGGGCAGCAGTCAAGAAATCAAACGTCATATTGCACTGGGAAAATTTGCCGCAAAAGAGCTCTTTAAAATGCTGAGGAGCAAAGATATGTCTCTGAAGACTAAGGTGGGCCTAACCCAAGCCATGGCATTTTCAGTTGCCTCATATGCCTATGAAAGCTGGACAATGAATAAGGAAGAAACAAGAGTTGATGCTTTTAAATTATGGTGTTGGAGAAGAATACTGAAAGTGCCATGGACTACCAGAAGAACTAACAAATCTCTCCTGGAGGAAATGCAGCCAGAATGCTCTTTGAAAGTGATAATGGTCAACTACTCTGGTCATGTTGAGAAAAGGGACCAGTCCTGGGAGAAGGATATCATGCTTGGAAAATTGCAATGTCAGTGAAAAGGGGAAGTTTCTCAATGAGATGAATTGACAGTTGCTGGAACAATGGGCTCAGGTATAACAAGGATTGTGAGGTTGGCACAGGTCTAGGCAGTGTTTCATTCTGTTGTACATAGGGTAGCTATGAGTCTGAGCCTATTCAGTGGCACCTGACAACAACAACAACAGCATCCAGTATTATCTCCTTCTCCCTCTTCTCACCCTACCAATCCTCCTCCTCCTCACCTAAGAATTTTTGTACTTGCTCTTCTTTCTGCCTGAAGCTCTCATTCCTCAGATATCTTCATGGCTCTCTTATATACATATATGAGCAACTGTTACTATCCCGGAGCAACTTTCTGTTCCTTATCCCACTTTATTATCCTCCAGGAAGCTTATTCATGTGGTGACATGAAATGTTACATGTTTATTTGTTTTATATCATGAAAGTAGGTATTTGCTTTGTCCACAAATGAATCCTCAATGCTTTGAGTGCCAGTAGTAGGCACTCAGTGGTATTTGTTCAATGAGGGTTGACTCTTTTTAACTCAATTCTAAATCTACTATTCAATTTCTTCTGACTAGATGGACAAGGAGGAAGAAATCTGATTCATTTTCCACATTACAGCCTACATTAGTGATAATCCTCAGGTTTCATTTCTGAATTCCTCTTTGCTATGTTTTGAACTCATTTCTTCCATGAGCTTTAGCTACTCTCCATTCAATAGCATGTTTCAGTCTCTTCTGACATCCATTTTGGTCTTTTCTTTCTTTCTTGTTTTTTTTAATTACCTTTTGCTTTCTTCATGTATGACGATTTTCATGTCATCCCACAACTCATCTGGTCTTTGATCATTGGTGTTCAATGTGTGAAATCTATTCTTCAGCTGGTGCTAAATTCAGGGACGATATATTCAGGGTTGTATTTCAGCTCTCATGGACTTATTTTAATTTTTTTCAACTTCAACTTGCATATGAACAGTTGATGATCTGTTCCACATGCAGCTCCTGGCTTGTTCTGAATGATGATATTGAGCTCCATCGTCTCACACATGCTGTTAATCTGATCTATGCAGTCAAGTCCATCCAAATGTGTATTCCATCTAGTGAGGTCCACATTTATAGCCATTTATGCTCTTGAAAAAAAAAGAGTATTTGCAATGAATAAGTCTTTGATCTTGCAAAATTCTGTTTTGCCATCTTAGGCATAATTAATATCACTGAAGTCATATTTTCCAACTACCAATGCTTCTTTGTTTCCAATTACTATTAGCTGTGTTTTATTGAAAATGCAAAAGCAATTCAATTGTGTGGATCATAACAATTTATGGATAACATTGCAGTGAATGGGAATTCCAGAACACTTAATTGTTCTCATAAGGAACCTATACAGAGACCAAGAGGCTGTCCTTCAAACAGAACAAGGGGATACTGCATGATTTAAAATCAGGAAGGTCTGCATCAGGGTTGTATCCTTTCACCATACTTATTCAATCTGTACACTGGCAAATAATCTGAGAAACTGGACTATATGAAGAATAACACAGCATCAGGATTGGAGGAAGACTCATTAACAACCTGCAATATGAAGATGACACAATCTTGCTTGATGAAAGTGAAGGTGACTTGAAGCAGTTACTGAAGAAGATCTAAAACTACACTCTTCAATACACCTCAACATAAAAAAATGGATTACACCTCAACAACAACAACAAAAAATCCTCACAACAGGACAAATAATCAACATCATGATAAATGGAAAGAATATCGAAGTTGTCAGGTATTTCATTTTACTTGGATCCGTAGTGAACACTCGGAGCAGGAGCAGTCAAGAAATAAGATGTTGAATTGCACTGGGCAAATCTGCTGCAAAAGACCTCTTTAGTGTGTAAAAGAGCAAAGATATCACTTTGAAGACCAAGGTGAGACTCATCCTCAAAAAAAAAAAAAACAAAAAACCTCACTGTCATCGAGTCAATTCCAACTCATAGCGACCCCATTTGGGTTCCAAGGTGATAAATCTTTACAGAAATAAATTACCCAGTCTTACTTCCATGGAGTAGCTGTTGGGTTTGAACCACCAACCTTCTTGTTAGCAGTCATATGCCTTAGGCACTGTGCTACTAGAGATTGACCCTAGCCATTATCTTTTTGATTGCCTCATATGCTTGTGAAAGCAGCACAATGAATAAGGAAGATTGAGGAAGAATTGATGCATTTGAACTGTGGTGCAAGTGAACAATATTGAATGCACCATGGACTGCCAGAAGAATGAACAAATCTGTCCCAGAATTAGTATATTTGCAATGCTCCTTAGTAGAGAGAATGGCCAGATTTCATCTTACATACTTTGGTCATGTTATCTGGTGGGATTGGTCCCTGGAGAAGGATATCATGCTTGGTAAAGTAGAGGGTCAGCAGAAATGGGGAGGACCCTCAAGAAGATGGATTGACCCAGTTGCTGGAACCATAGGCTTACACATAGCAATCATTGTGAGAATGGTACAAGAATTGTAAGAACAGGCAGTGTTGTGTTCTATTGTACATAGGGTCTCTGTGAGTTGAATAAAACTTGACGGCACTTAACAACTCCACGCTTTGAGAAGAAGGAGCCCTGGTGGTGCAACAGTTAAGTGCTTTCCAGTTAACTGAAAGGTTGGTAGTTTGAACCCACCCAGAGGCTCCATGGGAGAAAGACCTGGGGATTTGCTTCTGTAAAGATTACAGCCTAGAAAACCCAGTGGAGCAGTTCTGCTCCATCACATGGGCTGACTATGAGTCAGAAGCACCTCGATGATCTCAGAAACAACAATACTTTAAAAAACAGTTGCAGTTAAGTTGATTTGGACTCATGGTGACCCTATGTGTGTCAGAGTGGAACTGTGCTCCACAGAAGTTTTCAGTAGCTGATTTTTCAGAAGTAGATCAGGCCTTTCTTTTGAAGTGTCTTTGGGTGGACTTGAACCACCAACCTTTTGGTCAGCAGCCCAGCACATTCACCATTTACAATACCCAGGGACTTTTTGCTGAAACTCTATGTGCTGATTATTCTCTATCTGCACTCTCCTAAATTCTCTGCCCTTCTCTGCTATGGTCTGTGCCTTAGAAAGCAGACCCTTATAAACTGCTTCTCCTGGGATCCCTTGCAGACTTTCTTCTAGCTGGTTTGAGACAGAAATTGGAACATTTCTTCCTGTGTTCTCCCTGTTTTGTCCTCCCATCTTCTGTCCCTTCCTTCACAGAGCCAGCTCTCTCTGGGCTCTGTAATACTTTTTCTGCCCTCTGGGCTCTATAATACTTTTTCTGTCCCTTCAGAACCTGCGTGGTTGTATCTGCCTGCTGTTGCTGGTTTGGGTGCACATCATCAGCTCTTGTTTGCTTTCTTAACTTTGCCCACACCTTAACTAGAACCTCTTCATTTGTACCATATGGAGTGAAATCTTCTTCTAGTGAGGACTCTGAATTACACTCCAGAGCAATCGTTCTCAAACTTTTGCCTGCATGAGAATGATCTAGAAGGCTAGCTAACATAACAGTTGTGAGATGCCAAACCCAGAGTTTCTGATTTAGTAGTTCTGGGACAGGGCCCCAAAATTTAGATTTCTAATATGTCCCCAGAAGATGCTAATACTGCTAGCCTGAGACCATAGGTTAGGTTATCACTGCCCTACAGTACATATTCTTTCATGACTCTAAGTGGTACAGGATGGGTATAATTTTCATGTACAATGAAAATTTTTACAAAATATGAATTAGAAATTGTGTTGAGTGTTGAGGAGGAGGGAATGAGAGCAGACTCGGGGAAAGTTGTGTAGGTTACCTCATGAGGTTGTGCAAACTGCTTCATCTCTTTGATCCTTCTCTCTGGAATCACAGAGTGCTAGCTAATCATAGCAGCTAAAATGTATTACACATTCACATTTGAATTAAACGTACTATAAAGCCATTACAACAAAATTTACAATTTATCATTATATAGTGAAATGCTTCCAAAATAAAGATAAGTTAAAAAAGCAAGAGAGAAAATTGTATATACAGCATGATCTATTAAGAAATATATGCACACACACAGACACAAAGAGCAACAAGAAAATCAAGGAAAGAAGTGCAATAAAATATTAATAGAAGCTGACACCAGGTTCTGGGATTAATGGTGTTTTTCCTTCTGCAATTTCTAATGTATCTTTGCTGCATTCAGACTATACCTTTCATGTAAAAATCAGAACAAAACTTAGCTTGGAAATAAGGAGTTATACAGAAAATCTCTACTATTAGATATTATGTGTGTGTGTATAAATATAAATATATTTATATATGTAAATGTATATATATCATATATATGTATATATATCTATATGTATGTATGTGTATATGACTGTTAAGCAAGTTATTCTTCATGCACTTCCCTCTAAGGCCATTTACCTACACACCTCTCACTATACCATGTTCCCAGAGCCATTTATGCCTCTCACAATGACTATATAAAATAAGACCTAGAGGAAGGAGAAGAAGGGACAGAGTGGTGACTCAAATATGAGGGAGAAAGAAGATAGTCTTAAAGGAACAGAACCAAAATAAACCAAATTCACTGCCATCAAATCAGTTCCAACTCATGGTGACCCCCATTGGGCTTCCAAGACTGCAAATCTTTATGGAAGGAAACCATCTCATCTTTCTTCTGCAGAGCAGCTGATGGATTCAAACCACTGACCTTTCAGTTAACAGTCAAATGCCGTAACCACTACACAACCAGAGCTCCTTTAAAGGAACAGATTGCTCCACTAATTGGGAACAGAGAGGGAAAACTGTTGTTGGTGGGAGACCAGGAAGCTGAGTGCAAGGAAATCACAGATTATGAAGTCCTACAGGGTGGACCTCCACTCTGAACATGTAGTTCAGAGTTCTCGGCACTTTAAACTCTTCTGAGTAGAGAATAATGAGTGACTTAGAATCCGTCTGGGGAGAGGGGGACAGGATAGGTGAGCCTCTTTTCTTGATCAGGGAAAAATAAACTTTCACTGGGCGTGGGGCAGCTGCTGACCTACTGTCACTATTGAAAATTGTGTTCATGTCTGTCTGTCTATCTATCTATCTATCTATCTATCTATCTAATTTACTTTAAAAGATTGCATTGAAATCATTCCCTTTTACTGAATTCTGAGTGATTTCCTCAGGGTCAGAAGTAATGGAAATTTAAAAAGCCTCTAGAAATATATCACCAAAATACCTATCAGAAAGTTGGTAATAATGTAATTTTCCATTGTGAGTTTGTTACTTTGCTGCCTATATTTAAGTTATTTGAACCTTACTACTTGAGTTATTTAAAGGAAAATTAATCTTAGCCAATTTATACTGATGCAAATTTTCAGGAAATCTAATGAATAATAAGAGAAAAATCATTGTTTTTTCCCTATGTCAGACTGTAGACAAGTTTCCATAAAACTGGATGACTTCACTTGCAAAAGACATTTGATACTGGAATGCAGCCATATGTTCTAAATATAGCAGATTACTGCCATGTGCATGAGGGTAAGGAACACTGTGTTGTATAAATTGAAAGAACATTGGAAATACATGTTCAAATTACAGGTGATTCATATTGTAGACATATTCACATTTCAAAAACAGAAAAAGGAACATATATGGGATCCATGTCAGGGATATCATCAGTCTAATAGACATCTAACCCATATTGAAATTTGGTCCTATATCCAAAAGAGTATATTTAAATTCATTATTCTCCTAAGGAGTCCTTGTTGGGAAGGAAGGAAGGAATAGAAACTACACATAGAGATGAGGAAAACTCATCAGTCTAATAATGAAACATCATTATATGTGGTATATTGGGAGCTCGCTCATACTGTGAGCAGATTGTGAGTGGGTCAGTACTTTTACTGATTCTGTATTTACTTAAAATTTTGATGTTTTTTTCATCCTGGATTTGGAGCATTAATTTTGATTTTCTAAATATTGCACCAAATATTATTTATGTTGATTATTGATTGCTTTTTGTTACTCTTAAATTTTGCACCAGAGGCAAGTGAAACGCTCACTTTATTTGTGGCTCATAGTGCTTGACTTCATTACTGGCAAAATGATTTACTCTTTTCTCCCCTACTGTGTTCAGGGACTCAGCATTCTCATGTGGTCACCAAACAAATCAGAAGTTCCTACTGTAGCCTCCAACCAATCTTTTTCTCCATGTGTTGTTTCTCATGCTTCCAAAAGCTTCCCTCTTTTCTTGCATCACACCACTAAAAAAAAAAAAAAAAAAATTGTCTGAAACACTTTCTTTTCTTAGGTGCTCTTCTACCAGTTAGTTGTAGAAAAGATAATATTGCTATTTTTTTGTAGGTTGCCATTGTGTCGGCTCCAAATCATGGTGACCTTGTGTATAACAGAACAAAATATTGCCCAGTTCTGTGCCTTTTCCATGATCTTTGGCATGTTCAAGGCCATTGTTGAGGCCATTAAATATATCTATCTCACTGAGGGTTTCTCTCCTTTTTACCAAACACGTCCTTCTCTAGCATTCTAGTTGTATTTCTTCTAAGACTAATTAGTTCATTCTTTAGACAAAATAATGTTGTTGCTGTTAGCTGTTGAGTTGATTTTATGAATAACTTCATGTAGATAAGATAATAGATAGTCTATATTGCACATGAGTGTTGATGAGATTATTCATATGGTAGATGTGGTATTTTCAGCTGGCACAAATAAGTTTTCAACTACTAACAGAAAGGTTGATGGTTTGAACCCACACAGAGGTAACTCAGAAGACAGATATGGCAATATGCATTTGAAAGGTCATAGCCTGGAAAACACTATAGTGTAGTCTACTTTGCATACATATGGGTGTCAGGTGTTAGAATCAACTTGATGACAATAAACAACAATCACAAGGGTATATGTATGTGTTTTGAAAAGAATCCATCTGGAGAAAACATCTGGGTGGGTTCAAACCACCAGCCTTTTAGCTAGTAGTTGAACACTTATTATTGCCAGCTGGGAATACCACATATACCCTATGAATAATCCCATCAACACTCATGTGCCATATAGAATATCTCTTTTCATTTATCTACTACAGAAATATCTATTGAGCACCTACTACACCCCAGACAGTTCTCTAGTGCTGGGGAGTTAGCTGTGAACAAGAACTCATGGAATATGCATGCAGCAGATATGATCATGAAAGGTTGTATTTCATATACTTTGCCAAAGGCAGTTTTGGAAAAGATAACAAAAATATTGGTAACAATATCATGACCTAAAAAGATCTTGAAAAAGATAGTCTACAGTCTTGAATAAGATGGCATTGAGTGGGGAAAATGTGAAGAAGTGCTGAACTTGAGTTTTATTGATTGCAACTGCAGAGTAAGGGCTATTTTTTGGTCACAGTTAGCTTGACAGAAGGAAATATGAGTTGACAGTACGAAATGGCTGCCAAGTCTCCCTTGGTCCCACTCCTACCTCACATAATGGGAAATGTGGAGGTGGGAGTTTATAGGGTTGTTTAATTGCAGGATGAAAATGTCACCAAGAAACTAGGTTCAGATTTCCCTTCTGTCATCCTTAGCATTTCCATGATATCTTTACTCATGGTTGTAGAATGGCTAAAGAAAGTGTAAGCATGACTGGAGACATAATTACTGGTGAAGAAGTTGGATTGTTTCCTTTCACTAAAAGGACAAAAGAAATCCAGAAGCTCTAAGGAAATTCCTCTCATTCTTCATTGACCAGGATTAGGTTACAGATCCTTCCAAGCCAACACTGAGAAGTGCCTAAAATGACCAGAATTAGCACAGGCTAATCATGATCCATGCTCACAAACTGAGGAGTGTGTGTAAAACAGTGTTTTTCATTATATTGAATTTAGATAGCTATTTCTACAACTTCTACCTTTCTACTCAATTGTGATCACTTGGAAAAACATGAGTTGTTTGTAGGACATACCACTGGAGCTCAATAACCATCATTCTTTCTTTTCTTTCATTTTCTTCTGCCCCATCATTAATGTAGACCTACTATACACAGAGTCACTGTACCAAAAAGAACTGATCGATCTTCATCCATTTCAGGAAGTGGCATATGATCTAGAACCAATGGTAATGAAGGAAGAAGTCAAA
>NW_006922389.1:580513-587266 GCF_000298275.1 Orycteropus afer afer | reverse complement strand
GTGGGGCTGGTGCGGGATCGGGCAGTGTTTCGTTCTGCTGTGCATGGGGTCGCTATGAGTCGGAAACGACTCGACGGCACTTAACAACAACAACAACATACCCTAAACTTCACACCTATGCTCTATAATTACTGTTGTCAATTTGATGTCATATAAATAATTCTTTAAAAGAGTGCTATACTCAAGATGAACATTCATTACTAATTAAACTAGGCTGTAGTTTGGTTTAAATATGACTTTAGGGGATAGTTTTGGTTTAAGGTTTAAAGATGATCTCAGAGTTAGGAGTTCCTCCAGTCTCAATGGGTCCTGGAAGTCTGGATTCCACAAAAATTTGAAATTCTGTTCCACATTTTCTGTCCTTTTGATCAAGATCCAACTATTGAATCACTGATCAAAATACTCAATACTGCTAGCTAGGTCCATCCCATTCTGGTCTCATAGCAAAGGAGACAGTAGCTTCTGGAGGTAATTAGACCTGCCGTGCACTTTCTCCTCTAATTCTTGGGTGTCTTTCACCTGGTGCTGCTCCAAGTGAATGAAGACCAATTGTTATTGTTTCTTAGATGACTGCCTGCAAGTTTTTAATGGGCCAGGCACTACTCAATGAACTAGGAGGTAGAACAGAAATTCTATTAATAATATTAGGCCAAATGAATGGACACTCCCATGAAACCATGGCCTTGATCCTTCGAACCAAGATAACTAATCCCATGAGGTGTTTTGTTGTACCTAAGTAGCATCAGCAGCTCTTAAGCAGTATCAGCAGCTGTTCTTCCTTTTTTTGTTTGGTTTTGTTATTGTACAATTTTATATAACACAACATTTGCCAATTTGACTTTTTCTAGTGTAAAGCTTAGTGATATCACTAACATTAGTCAAGTGTGTAACTTTTACACTTAATTAATGTCAATTTTGTCATCACCATACACAAAACTCACTGCTTCCCAAAGAGTGGTTTCCCCTTTTCTCCCTCCTCCAACCCTGGTAACCACTAATAACTATTGATTTATATACTTTTACTTATACTTGCCATTTCATATAAATGAGATCATACAGTATTTATCTTTTCTGACTGACTTATTTCACTCAGCATGTCTTTGAGGTTCAATGTTGTAGCATGCATCAGGACTGGACTTTATTTCTCTGTGTGTCTGAGTATTTTCTTATATGTGTGTATCACATTTTGTTTAAGCATTCATTTATTATAGATATTTAGATGTTTCCACATTTTAGCTATTGTGACTAGGACCACAATGAGCATAGGTGTACATATATATTTATCATTACTTTTATGTCCTCAAGTTGTATACCTAGGATTGCAATTGCTGGGTCATAAAGTAGTTTTAGGAACTCTGGTAGCATAGTGTCTAAGGCACTTGACTGCTAACCAGAAGGCTGGTGGTTCAAACCCACCAGCCACTCCTCGGAAGGAAGGTTGGGCAATCCTACTTCCGTAGTGATAACTGCCTCGGAAACCCAAGGAGGGGTCGCTATGAGTCGGGGCCGACTGGACGGCAAATAACAACAACAACAACAACAAAGTAGTTTTATTTTAATTTTTTTTGAGGAACTACCATACTGTTTTCCATAATGATTGTACCATTTACCAGTCCCACCAGCAATGGATAGGTGTTCTAATCTCCTCACATGCTTAACAGTATTCTGTTTTTCCTTTTTCTTGATCATTGCCATTCTAGTAGGAATGAGGTGGTATCTCATTGTAGTTTTGATTTGCATCTCTCTACACCAGCCACTCCTCGGAAGGAAGGTTGGGCATTCCTACTTCCGTAGTGATACTGCCTCGGAAACCCAAAGAGGGGTCGCTGTGAGTCGGGACTCAACGGCACATAACAACAACAACAACAACAATGACTAATGTGAAAGCTGGACAATTAATAATAAGGAAGACCAAAGAAAAATTGATGCATTTGAACTGTGGTGTTGGCAAAGAATACTGAAAATATCATGGGTTGCCAGAAGAATGAACAAATCTGTCTTGAAAGAAATACAGCTAGAATGCTCCTTAGAAATGTGAATGAACAGATATCATCTCATACATTTTGGTCATGTTGTAAGAAGGGACTGGTGCCTGGAGAAGAATAACATGCCTGGTAAAGTAGACAGTCACAGAAAAAAAAAAAGACCCTCAATGAGACGGATTGACACAATGACTGTGACATTGGGCTCAAGCATAGCAAATATTGTGAGGATAGTGCGGGACAGGCAGAACCAACTAGGAGGTATCTAACAATAACAACTACAATGGCTAATGACATTGAGAATCATTTCGTGTGCTTGTTGATTCTTTGAAAAGCGTCATTGGTGAAACGTCTGTTCAAGTCTTCTGCCCAGTTTTTATTGGGTTATTGGTCTTTTTGTTGTAGAAGCTGTACCTATTTTTTGGTCCTTAGACCCTTATAATATATATGGTTGATTCCCAAAGATTTTTTTCCCAGTCTGTAGGTTGTCACTTTTATTCTTGATAAATTCCTTTTTTATTTTAACATAAGTATTTAATCTCATGAAGTCCCAATTATCTTTTTTGTTTTCATCTGCTCAAACATTTGTTTTTGTATTTGATAATCTATCATTAAAAAAAAAAAAACACAAAAACTAGGCCCCACAGCTTCACCCCTATATTTTTTCCAGGAATTTTTTGGTTTTAGAATTCACATTTAGCTCCTTCATTCATTTTGAATAAATTTTTGGTGTATTGTGTGAGGATACATCCTGCTTCATTTTTCTGCATGTGGAAATCCAATTTCCTGAGCACCAGTTGTCCAAGAGGAGCTCTAGTGGTGTAATGGATAAGACATTTGGCTGCTAATCAGGTCAGCAGTTCAAACCTACCAGCTGCTCTGTGGCAGGAAGGTGAGGCAATCTACTTCTGTAAAGATTTATAGCCTTGGAAACCCAATGGGTGTCTCTATGAATTGGAATCAACTCAAGGGCAGCAGGCTTGGCTTGGTTTGATTTGTTCAATAGATTGTTCCTTCCCTGTCAAACAGACTTAGCACCCTTGTTGAAAATAATCTGATTACAGATGTATGGATTTATTTCTGCATTCTGAATTCTATTCAATTGATCTATATGTCTGTCACTAATCCAGTACAAGGCTGTTTTGATTACTGTACCTATACACTATGTTTTGAAATTAGGAAATGTGAGGACTTTTCCTTTGTTATTCTTCTTCAAAATTGCTTTTGCTATTCAGGGCCTTGTGATATAAAGTTGAAGACTGATTTTTCCATTTCTGTAAAAATACTGCTGGGTTGCATTGCATCTATAGGGCACTTTCTGTAGTACTGACATTTTCACAATTTCAAGTCTTCCAATCCGTGAGCATGGAATATCTTTTCATTTATTTAGATCTCCTTTAGTTTCTCTCAGCAATATTTCATAGTTTTCATTGTATAAGATCTTTACATCCCTAGTTAGGTTTATTCTTAGGTATTTTATTATCTTAGATACTTTTGTAAATGGGATTGTTCCTTTATATCTTAATGAATCATTGATAATAAAAGTAAATGAATTAACAGAATAGTAAAAAAAAAAAAAAAAAAAATGAATAAGGTCACTCTTGCAGTTGGAGAGTTCTCTATCATTCAATTGGTTAAGAATTTTTCAAGAGAAAAGCCAAGTATCAAATGGGTGCTGATACAAAATAACCTTTATTTATGTTTCCAATATTGCATATTTTAAAAATTAAATTGCTATTTCATGCAATTAAACTAATTAGATTCAATAAGTAGATTCTAAGAGTAATAATCTGCTTCTTCCTCTTCCTTTCTCCTCCACCAAATAATAGCATTAAGGTTGTTTTTTTTTGTTTTGTTTTGTTTTTTTTAATGCTTAAAGTGTATCTTACTGATTTCTGTCTTGCAAAGACCTTATTAGAAATGAAGACAAGTCATAACATCCTCTTTTTATAGATAAAGAAGCTGACACTTTGAGGGTTTAAGTATTTTTTCCAAAGTCATACAACTTATTCAAATGAATAAGTTATTACTGGAGCCACTGGGAATATAACCCATATAACTTAACTCTGGATATCATGCTATCTACCTTTGTACCATACCATACTAACTCACTCCTGTCCATGTTTTTCATCCTCTTTCTTCAAATAACTTATTCTGTATCTCAAATCAGTAAGACATACTTCCTAAAATCTTGCAAACTTCATTTCTACTCTTCCAAAAAAAAAAAAAAAACCTCACTGCTGTCAAGTCGGATCCAACTCATAGTGACCCCTCTTTGGGTTTTCAAGGGAGTGTCCCTATGGAATTAGACTGCCTAGTCTTCCTTCTGAGGAGTGGCTGGTGGATTTGAACCACCAGCCTTCTGGTTAGCAGTCAAATGACTTAGACACTGTGCCACCAGAGCTCCCATTTCTACTCTGAATGGATCACTATTTAAGGAATGAAACCTCTGGGTGGTGCAAATAGTTAATGGATTGGGCTGCTACCTGAAATGTTAGTGGTTCAACTCCACTTCTCCAAAGAAAGGCTTGGTGATTTACTTCTGAATAATGAGCCATTGAAAACTCTATGGAACTGCTCTACCTACTCTGATACACCTGGGATTGCTGCGAGTCAGGGTCTGATTCCTCAGCAACTACTTTTTTGTTTGGGAAATAAACTGCCTTTCAGGACTTCTGGTAAGATGGTGGAATAGGCAGACAAGCTACACAGACTCTCTTTAACAGAGAAAAAAGGAACCAATTGACACAGATAGTGATGATAATCCTGGAGCTCTGAGCTTTGAAAGGAAGGATACAGAACTGGAATAAACACCAACTAGTGAGGAAGGTTGGGCAATTCTACTTCCGTAGTGATACTGCCTCAGAAACCCAAGGAGGGGTCGCTATGAGTCGGGGCCAACTCGAAGGCAAATAATAACAACAACAACAGTATGGGCAATCCTACTTCCATAGTGATACTGCCTCAGAAACCCCAGGAGGGGTCGCTATGAGTCGGGGCCAACTCGATGGCACATAACAACAACAACAACAGTAAAACAACCTGAATGAAAACAGTGACTAAGGAGACAAACGGAGCTGTGGGCTGTCAGCTATACTTATGGCATGGACAGTTTGAATACTTCTCAGTGGTGTTAGGACCTGAGAATTAACCTAAAAATCAGTCCCACTCGCCAAGGGCTGCATGGACGACTGCACTAGTGGCTGATAACTAAAAAGGGAAACAGCAAAGAAGGAGACAAACTGAGATGTGGACTTTCAGCTGTACAGAGGGTGCAACTATTTTGAATGTTTACAAGTAGTGGTCATTTTGGATATTTAAACTAACAGTGTTCTCATTCAGATTCCAGGGACCTAAGAATAATCTCTGCTTGCTAAGGACAGCATGGATATACCAGAGGCTGGCAACTGGAAAGTTTCTAGTTTGGGGTTTTTTTTCCCTCTCTTTCTTGATTCTCATTTTTTTCTTTCTTGTGGTTCTTCCCATGCCTTGTTTCTCTTGTTGCAGTTTTTCCCATTTTTTTCCTCATTATTCTTTTACTCTAGCTCTTTTCTCTTATCACCCTCCTCCAGATATTGTGGGTTTGTTCTTTTCTTTTTTCCTCTTTTTTTTTTATTACCTTTCTTTTGTCTTTTTAAAATATTTCTTTAAATATTCCATCTCATTTATTGTCTTTCCTCTTTTTTTTTTATTTCTTTCTTTCTCTTTTTGACAATTGTTCCTGTGAGTTTATGTGGTGTGCATTTTTGTCCTCATTTTTACTTTTTTGGTGTTTTTTTTAATTGTTGTTTTTGTCTAACTGAGTAGGAAACTACAAATGTCCCCATACAATCTAACCATACCCATACCTCCTACAGCCCCACCTACTGAGTGAGAACCACCACTTACTTCTGCACCAACTTTCCAATGATACACAACAGTCAATATGAGCCTGATTTACCCTTAATTGCTCTTCACTAACAAACAGCTAACAGAGATCTGTGTGCCCACTCTTATTCTCTATCACACTCACCAGGAGAGAGTGGTGAATTCATAAGTGCTGCCAGTGAGCAAGCAGAGGAGCACAGAACCCTGCTTACTCAAATACATCCAAACAAAATGAAGAAAACAAATATTTGAGGTGCATCACTCCAACATACAATCACCAATTAAATATAAATACCACAGTGTCACAATGTGTTTGAGACAACAGACCATCACAATCCATACAAAGAAACAAGATAAAACAGTAGAAATAAGGGACCAGGATACAGACCCAGAACACATAACTGAGGAAGAAGCTATGTTAGAACTCCCGAATAAGGAATTTAAAAGAAGTGTACTTAGGTATCTTCAAAGGCTTGACAAAAAGATCAAGGGAAACACAGACAAAACCCTAGAACAATTTCAGAAGACAATATAAGAACAAAATGACAAAATAAATGAAAAATTAGAAATGACACAAAATCTACAGATAGAAATCCAAAAGACTAATACTAAATTTTCAGAAATAGATAATAAATTGAACAGGCAAAGGATCAGAATCAAATCAATGGAAGACAGAATTAGTGCAATTGAAGACAAATACCCCAATACTTCTTTGGAAAGGAATCAATCAGAAAAAAAGATCAAAACAAAATGAAGAAGTCTAAGCTTCATGTGGAAAACCATCAAGTGGAACAACCTACATCTAAATGGAAATCCAGAACAGAAAAAACAAGGAAAACCACTGACAAAATTTCCAAGATTTTTTGGAAGAGAATTTCCCTGATATGATGAAAGACAAGAATAT
>NW_006922389.1:575716-580083 GCF_000298275.1 Orycteropus afer afer | reverse complement strand
GGACAGAGAACCAACAATAGCAAACAACAAATGACCATTAACACATATGGTGACATAACCCAGAAACAAACCTAGTTATGGAAGTATCCAAAGTAAAATGAGCTCACAAGATTGTAAATAGGGAACTGGAGGCATCAATTGGCAAGTGAGGACAACTACAAACTAAAGAGAGGAAAAAAACAGTGTAGTTATAGAACTTCTACATAGCGAGGAAGTGAAGACAATTGAAAGATAGAATGAACTGTTCTAAACTTGGGAATAAAATTATAAATTACAGGGTAACCTCAAGGGAGCTCTGGTAGCATAGTGCATAAGGCATTTGACTGCTAACCAGAGGGTTTGTGGTTCAAAATCACCAGCCACTCCTCAGAAGGGAGATTAGGCAATCTACTTTCATAGACATATTGTCTCAGAAATCCAAGGAGAGGTTGGTTGCTATGAGTCAAATTAACCCGACAGCAGTGAGTTTGGTTTGAGTTTAGGGTAACATCAAAGCAAAATAATAAATCTTTGCATCACAATAAAAAAGAGGGCAAGGAAAAATATTTTGCAAATACCAAAACAACAGTAACAAAGGAAATGATAACATGATTCATAAACATAAAGAGTTCAGCACAGAAAAAAAAAAAAAAAAAAAAACCTAACAACATGACAGTAACAAATTCAGACTTGTTAATAATTATACTGAATGTCAATGGAGTAAATGCACCACTCAAGAGATGAAGAGCTGCAGACTGGATAAGAAAACATAACTCATCAATATGCTGTCTATAAGAGACACACTTTAGAGACAAAGACAAAAATAGGCTAAAAATCAAAGGTTGGGAAAATATAGATTAAGAAAATAGTAATCAAAAAAGAGAAGAAGTGGAAATATTCATTTCTGATAAAATTGACTTTAAGACAAAACTCATCATATGAGACGAGGACATTATATATTGACTAAAAGATTGCTTGAACAAGAGGGTGTCACCATAAAAAATATCTATGCACTCAATGAAAGAGCTCCAAAATATATAAATCAGGCTTTAACAGAACTGGAAAGACAAATGCATGACTGTATAGGAGGAGACTTTAATACACCACTTTCAATGAAAGATAGAACTGAAAAGAAACTCAACATAGATGCAGAAGAACTGAACAATGCAAGCCACCAACTTGACCTTATAGAAATCAACAGAGCACTTCACCCAACAACAGCACATTATACATTCTTTTCCAGTGCACATGGAACATTCTTCAGGATAGACCATATCTAAGGCCATAAAGCAGGTCTAAATAAATTTAAAAACATTGAAATAGTGCAAAGCATCTACTCAGATCACAGTGTTATCAAATTAGAAATCAACAACTGGAAGATCAACAGAAAAAGAGCAAACATATGGATATTGAATAATACCCTCATTAAAACAACTGGGGAATAGAAGAAATAACAAATGAAATTTAAAAATTCCTTGAATCAAATGAGAATGAAAACAAACATACCAAAATCTATGTGACACAGCAAAAGCAGTGATGAGGGGGCAATTGATAGAAATAAATGCACACATTAAAAAAAAAAGAAAGAGCCAAAATCAATACTTTAACCCAACATCTCCAAAAATTAGAAGAAGAGCACAAGAAAAGCCTACAGTCAACAGAAGAAAAGAAATAATAAAGATTCCAGCAGAAATAATGAAATAGAAAATAGAAAGACAATAGAAAAAAATCAACAAGACTAGAAGTTGGTTTTTTGAAAAGATTAATAAAATTAACAAACTACTGGAAACTTTAACAAAGGAAAAGAGAGAAAGAATACAAATAACATAATAAGAAATGAATCAAGCAATGTCAGAACAGAACCAAATGAAATGAAAAGGATAATATCAAGATACTATGAAGAACTGCACTCCAACAAATTTGAGAATCTAGAAGAAATGGACAGATTTCTAGACACACACTAGTTACCTGAACTAATACAGACTGAAGTAGAAAATCTGAACAGACCCAAAACAAAAGGAGAAATTGAACAGGTTATAACAAAAGTACCAACAAAAAAAGTCCTGGCCCAGATGGTTTCACCAGAGAATTCCACCGAACATTCAGAGAAGAACTGACAACAATCCTACTTAAACTATTTCAGAATATAGAAGAGAATGGAATCATATAAAATTCATTTTATGAAGCAAGTATAAGCTTGATATCAAAAATCAGGCAAAGACATCACTCAACAGGAAAACTACAGGCCAATATCCCCCATGAATGTAGATGCAAAAAATTTCAACACATTCCTAGGCAATAGACTGCAGCAACATATCAAAAAAATAATACGTTATAACCAAGTAGGGTTTATACCAGGTATGCAATGATGGTTCAACACTAGAAAAACAATCAATGCAATCCATCACATAAATGAAACAAAGGAAAAGAATCACATGATTATATCAATCGATGCAGAAAAGGCATTTGATAAAATTCAACACCCATTCCTGATTAAAAGCTCTCAGCAAAATAGGAATAGAAGAGACATCCCTCAATGTAATAAAGGGCATCTATGGCAAACCAACAGCCAACATTTTTCTCAATGGATAGAGACTGAAACCATTCCCCTTGTGAACAGTAACCAGACAAGGATGTCTTCTATCATCATTTCTATTTAACATTGTATTGGAAGTCCTAGCCAGGGCAATAAGGCAAGAAAAGAAAATTAAAGACATTCACATTGGTAAGGAAGTAGTAAAACTATTCCTATTTGCTCATGATACAATCTTGTACATAGAAAACCCAAGAAACTCAGCAAAAAAACTACTGGAACTAATTGAGAGATTTAGCATAGTAGTGGAATACAAGATGAACATACAAAAATTAGTTGGATTCCTCAACGCCAGCGAAGAGACTACTGAAAAGGAAATAAGGAAATCCATACCATTTACAATAGATATCCAAAAAATAAAAGACTTGGGAATAAAACTTACCAGAATATAAAAGACCTAAACAAAGAAAAGTACAAGACACTACATAAAGAAACTACAAAAGATCTACATAAATGGAAGAACATAACATGCCTGTGAATAGGAAGACAGAACATTTTGAAAATCTCTGTACTACCCTAAGCAATCTATACATTCACAGCAACCCCAATCCAGATCCCATCAAAATTCTTTAAGGATATACAAAAACCAATCACTGATTTTATATAGAAAGGAAAGAGACCTAGGATAGGCAAAGCATTATTGAAAAAGAACAAAGTAGGAGGTCTCACACTCCTGGATCTCAAAACCCACTATACAGCCACAGTCATCAAAACTGTCTATGTGGACAGACACATAGACAAATGGAATAGAATTGGGAATCCAGAATAGATCCATCGACCTCTGATCAGTTGATCTTTGACAAAGGGCTAAAATCCATTATATGAGGACAAGACCATCTGTTTAACAAATGGTGCTGGCAAAATTGGATATCCATTTGCAGAAGAATAAAACTAGATCCAAACTTCACACCATACACAAAAACTAACTTCAGACTTAAATGTGAAACCTAAAAGTATAAAGTTCCTCAAGGAAAAAAGAGAGGCAAATGAAGGCACCCTAATTTATGCTATAAATAAACTGTCAAGCATAACCCAAAATGCACAAACAGCAGAAGATCACCTAGATGAATGGTGCCTTCTAGAGATTAAATTGTCATGTGCTTCAAAAGACTTCTGCAAAAGAGTAAAAACAGAACATACAAATTGCAAAAAAAAAAAAATATATCTATATCTGTATCTATATTCAGGAACAACATATCTGACAAGGGACTTATCTCTAAAATGTATAGAAAACTCCAACAGCTCAACAACAAAAAGACAAATAATCCAACCGAAAAATTGGCAGAAGACATGAATAGACACTTCACCAAAGAGGATATTCAGGCAACCAACAAACATATGAAGAAATGCTCATGATCATTAGCCAGTAGAGAGATGACAAATCAAAACAACAATGACTCACCATCTGGCCCCAGCAGTAATGGCAAAATTCAACAAGACAGAAAATAACAAATGCTGGTGAGGATTTGGAGAAATTGGGACTGTCATACACTGCTAGTGGGGTTGTCAAATGATACCGCCCAATCCCGCACCAGTTCCATGATCCTTGCTATACTTGAGCCCATTGGTGCAGCCACCATGTCAATCCATCTCGTTGAAAGCCTTCCCCTCCTTCATCGACCCTCCACCTTACCAAGCATGACATCCTTCTCCAGGGAATGGTCCCCTCTGACAACATGACCAAAGTAGGAGAGACGAAGTCTGGCCATCCTCGCTTCCAATGAGCATCTCAGCTGCACTTCCTCCAGGACAGATCTGTTAGTTCTTTTGGCAGTCCACGGTACCTTCAGCATTC
>NW_006922389.1:573651-574706 GCF_000298275.1 Orycteropus afer afer | reverse complement strand
CCTTTATTTGGAATGGGTACAAATATGAATTTCTTCCAATCAGTTGGCCAGGTAGCTGTCTTCCTAATCTCTTGGCATAACCAAGTGAGTGGCTCCAGTGCAGCACCCGTTTGTTGAAATATCTCAAGGGGTATCCCTGCTGCATAGACATACCTAATAGATCAGCCTGTGTACCCAATTATGCACCCACATATCAATGTTTGCCTTCACTGACAATGCAGTAGTGTATGTGGGAAAGGGTTCATCTTCATGGTCTGTACCTCCCATGTACCTCTGTTTTCCTCTTCTTCAATGCCACTGTGTTGATCACTCACATTTGGTACTTTGCCCTTCTCTTCACCCAAATCAGTATTTGTCTCTACCTATCTAAGTGTTCCTTGGAGAAGGATGTCATGCTTGGTAGGGTAGAGGGTCAATGAAAGAAGGAGAGGCCCTCAACGAGATGGATTGACATGGTGGGTGCAATGATGGGCTCAAGTATAGCAGGGATTGTGGAGCTGGTGCAGGATCGAGCAGTGTTTTGTTCTGCTGTGCATGGGGTCACTATGAGTCAGAAACAACTCGATGGCACCTAACAACAACAACAACATCTAAGTGTTCCCTCCCCTCCCCTTCAACCACTATTAACTAACAAAGAAAATTTCCTTCCATATATAAATCTTTCCTTGACTTTTTAGATTAATGGACTAATCCAATATCTGTCCTTCTGTGATTGACTTATTTCACTCAGCATAATGTCCTCCAAGTTCATCCATGTCATGTGGTGTTTTGCCAATTCTATGTTATTCTTTAGGGTTGCATAGTATTCCATTCTGTGTATGTACCATAGCTTGGTTATCCATTCTTCTGTTGATGGGCACCTAGGTTGTTTTCATCTTTTGGCTATTGTAAATAGTGCTGTGATGAACATGGGTGTGTATATATCTGTTCTTGTCCTGGCTCTCACTTCCTTAGGACATATACTTAGTATATATACAGGTCAAATGGTATTTCTAATTCCAACTTTTTAAGGAATCACCATACTGCTTTCCACAGTAGTTGTATCATTTGGCAGC
>NW_006922389.1:571418-572946 GCF_000298275.1 Orycteropus afer afer | reverse complement strand
GTAGCATAGTGGCTAAGGCACTTGACTGCTAACCAGAAGGCTGGCAGTTCAAACCCACCAGCCACTCCTCAGAAGGAAGATGGGACAATCTATGTCTATAGTGATACTGCCTAGGAAACTCAAGGAGGGGTCACTATGAGTCAGGTCTGATTTGATGGCACATAACAACAACAACAACAACAACAAATTTGTCCCTAGTTTTTCCTTGAGGAATTTTACTTTTTTGATTTATCTGGAGTTAGTTTCTGTGTATGGTGTGAGGTATAGATCTTGTTCCATTTTTCTGCAAATGGATATCCAGTTCTGCCACACCATTTGTTAAACAATCTCTTCCCTATTTCATGGATTTCAGTCCATTGTCAAAGATCAGATGACCATAGGTCAATGGATCTATCTCTGGATTCTCAATTATATTCCATTGGTCTATGTGTCTGTCATTGCACCAAAACCAGGCAGTTTTGACTACTATGGCTGTATAGTAGGTTTTAAGAACCAGGAGTGTGAGACCTCCTATTTTGCTCTTCTTTAATATTTCTTTGCCTATCCTAGGTCTCTTTCCTTTCCCTACAAAGTCATGGATTGGTTTTTCCATATCCTTAAAGAAGGTTGATGGGATCTGGATTGGGAATTCATTGAATGTATAGAGAGCTTTGGGTAGAATTGGCATTTTTCACAATGTTCAATCTTCCTATCCATGAGCATGGTATATTCTTCCATTTATGTAAATCTCTTTTGGTTTCATGAAGTAGTCTTTTATAGTTTTCTTTGTATAGTTCTTTTGTATCCTTGGTAAGATTTATTCCCAACTATTTTATTTTTTTGGTAGCTATTGTAAATGGTATTGCTTTCCTTATTTCTTTTTCAGCAATCTCTTCACTGGTGTAGAGGAATCCAACTGATTTTTGGATGTTGATCTTATATCCTGCCATTATGCTAAATCTTAGTTTCCATAGATTTTTGACTGAGTGTCTTGGGTTTACTGGGTTTAGGATCATGTTATCAGTAAATAAGAATAGTTTGACTTTTTCCTTATCAATTTGGGTTCCTTTGATTTCCCTTTTTGCCTTATTACCCTGGCTAGGGCTTCCAATACAATGTTGGATAAAAGTGGTGTTAGAGAGTATTCTTGCAGTTCCTGTTCTCAAGGGGAATGGTTTCAGTCTCTCTCCACTGAGAATAATATTTTCTGTTGGTTTTGCATATATGCCCTTTATTCTGTTCAGGAATGTCCCTTCTATTCTTATTTTGCTGAGAGTTTTGATCAGGAATGGGTGTTGGATTTTATCAAATGCCTTTTCTGCATTGATTGATATGATCATGTATTTCTTTTCCTTTATTTATGTGGTGGATGACATTGATTGTTTTTCTAATGTTGAACCATTCCTGCATACCTGATATGAACCCCCCTTGGTCATAATGATTTTATATATATCTATATCTATATCTAGGAGCTCTGGTAGCATAGTGGCTAAAGCACTTGACTGCTAACCAGAAGGCTGGCGGTTCAAACCCATCAGCCACTCCTCTG
>NW_006922389.1:568297-569204 GCF_000298275.1 Orycteropus afer afer | reverse complement strand
GACATTTGGGACATCTTTGACCTCCGCCTCATGGGGACCAGCCTCGTGCTGATCTTTCTAAGAGAAATTGTTCAAGCAATTGGTGTCAGGAGTGGACAGTTCTTCATAGTATCCTGATATTATCCTTTTCATTTCAGTTGGTTCTTTTCTGATGTTGCCCATACCAACCCCTCCTTGTGTTTCTAAGATGGTATCTCTCCAGAAGTAGGTTACCCAATCTTCCTTCTGAGGAGTGGCTGGTGAGTTTGAACTGGCTACTTTCTGGTTAGCAGTCAAATGCCTTAGGCACTATGCCACCAGCCTCCACCCAAAAGGCAGAAAGGAGGAAAATCTGGGGATGGCAAGGAGGCAATATCCAGGTAAGGGGAGGAAGACAGCCCCATCCACAAGGCAGGAAGGAGGGAAAGCCAGAGACAACAAAGAAGCAAGATCCAGGAAAAGGGAGGGAGACAGCTCCTACCCGAAAGGCAGGAAGGAGGGAAAGCTGGGATGACAAGACAGCAGAGTCCAGATAAGGGGAGGGAGACAGCCTATACCCAAAGGCAGGAAGGAGGGAAAGCCCGGTAATGAGGCATCCAGGATGACAAGGATACAGGTAAGCAGAGGGAAGACAGGTTTCAAAAAGCTAATGGTGATGAACTTGTCTGTCAGTTTGTCGCACTGTGGTGGCTTGTGTGTTGCTCTGAGTATTGAGGCTGTGCCACTGGTGTTTCAAATGCCAGCAGGGTTGCACATATTACACAGGTTTCAATGCAGCTTACAGACTGAGACAGACTAGGAAGGAGAGGCCATCCACTTCTCAAAGAATTGTCCCAGGAATACCTTATGAATAGCAGAGAAACACATCACTGGGCAACTTTACGAATAGCCCAGAAACGTTGTCTGAAACAGTGCAGGAGGATAAGCC
>NW_006922389.1:565860-567120 GCF_000298275.1 Orycteropus afer afer | reverse complement strand
GCATTTCTCAAGCTGAAAGAACTGAGGAAAAAAATTAAGCCTTGAGTTGCAATACTGAAAGATTCTATGGGCAAAATATTGAATGATGCAGGAATGAAAAGAAGATGGAGGGAATACATAGAGTCAGTGTCCCAAAAAGATTTGGTCAATGTTCATCCATTTCAGGAGTTGGCACTTGATCAGGAACCAATGGTATTGAATGAAGAAGTTGAACCTGCATTGAAAGAAGTGGTGAAAAACAAGGCTCCAGGAATTGACGTCATACCCATGGAGATATTTCAACAAACAGATGCCACACTACAGGCACTCACTCGGCTATGCCAAGAGATTTGGAAGACAACTATGCGGCCAACTGAGTGGAAAAGATTTATATTTGTCCCCATTCCAAAGAAAGGTGATCCCACAGAATGTGGAAATTATTGAACATCATTAATATTGCATGCAAGTAAAAATTTACTGAAAATAAATAAAAAATGGTTGCAGAGTATATTGACAGAGAACTTCCAGAAATGCAAGGTGAATTCAGAAGAGGACATGGAATGAGGGATACCATTGTTGATGTCAGACAGATCTTGGCTTAAAGCAAAGAATACCAGAAAGGTGTTTAAACCCAAAACCAAACTCACTGCCATGGAGTTGGATCTGACTCATAGTGACCCCTCCTTGTGTCTCCAAGGCAGTATCACAATGGAAGGAGATTGTCCAATCTGTCTTCCAAAGAATTGTTGGTGGGTTTGAACCATCAGCCTTCTGGTTAGCAGTCATATTCCTTAGGCATTATGCCACCAGAGCTCCCAGAAAGATGTTTCCCTGTGTTTTATTGACTATACAAAAGCATTTGTTTGTGTGGATGATAACAAAATATGAGTAACATTGAGAAGAATGGGAATTCCAGAACACCTAATTGTACTCATGAGGAATCTGTATATAGTCCATCAGGCTGCTGTTTGAACAAAACAAGGGGATACTGTATGGTTAAAATCAAGAAGGGAGTGCATCAGGGTTTTATCCCTTCACCATACTTGTTCAACCTGTATGCTGAGCAAATAATCTGAGAAGCTGCACTACATGAAGAAGAATGTGGCATCAGGATTGGAGGAAGAATCATTAACAACCTGAGACACACAGATGATACAACTTTGCTTGCTGAAAGTGAGAATGACTTGAGGCACTTACTGATGAAAGTTGAAGAATACAGTCTGCAGTATGGATTACGTCTCAATATAAAGAAAACAAAAATCCTCACAAGCTCATAAGCAG
>NW_006922389.1:564192-565430 GCF_000298275.1 Orycteropus afer afer | reverse complement strand
AGGATGTCATGCTTGCTAAGGCATAGGGTCAGTGAAAGAGGGGAAGGGCCTCAATGAGAAGGATTGACACAATGGCTGCGGTGATGGGCTCAAGTATAGCAAGGATCGTGGAGCTGGCACAGGACCAGGCAGTGTTTCATTTTGCTGTGCATAGGGTTGCTATGAGTCAGAGATGATTCCATGCTAACAACAGTCTTTAAAGTGACATCTGTGCTTTTCAATAGTTTAAAGAGGTCTTTTGTAGAAGATTTTTCTAGTGTAATAAGATGTCTGATCTTGACTGCTATTTCCATGAGTGTTGATTGTGGATCCAAGTAAAGTCAAATTTTTGACAACTTCAATATTTTTTCCATTTATCATGATGCTTCTTATTGGTCCATTTATGAGGAATTTTTTTTTCTTTATGTTGAGATTTAATCCATACTGAAGACTGTAGTCTCTGATCTTCATCGAAGATCAAAGTGCTTCAAGTCATCATCACTTTCAGCAAGCAAGGTTGTGTCATCTGCATATTGTAGGCTGTTAATGAATCTTCCTCTATCTTGAAGCCACGTTCCTCTTCTGTGTCTGTCTCAGACTGGAAGCTTCACTGAAACCTGTCTACCATGGATGAACTTGCTGGTATTTGAAATACTGGTGGTATAGCCTCCAGCCTTATAGCAACACCCAAACCACCAGAGTAAAACAGAGTGACAGGCAAGTGGTGAATTTTGTCCACAGAATGCTCCAATATTGTAATTTGAGGTTTGTAATTTTTCTTCAATTTTTTTCAGGTTGAGAAATGCTGAGCATGTTCTTCACTTTTGGTATTCTAACTCTAAGTCTTTTCACATTTCATTATAATACTTTACTTTGTCTTTTTGAGCTGCCCTTTGAAACCTTCTGTTCAGATCTTTTATCTCATCATTTCTTCCATTAGCTTTGGCTACTCTCTGTTCAAGAGCAAATTTCAGTCTCTTCTCACATCCATTTTGGTCTTTTCTTCCTTTCCTGTCTTTTTAGTAGCCTTTTGCTTTCTTCATGTATGATGTTGTTCATGTCATCCCACAACTCATCTTGTCTTCAGTTACTAGTGTTCAAGTAATTGTTGTTGGACCATGTAAAATCTAATAATATGATACTGTCATATTGTGGAGCTCTGGTGGCATAGTGCTTAAGGCATTTGAGTGCTAACCAGAAGACTGGTGGTTCAAACCCAACAGCCACTCCTTGGAAGGAAGATTGAGCAACCTACTTCC
>NW_006922389.1:532917-537204 GCF_000298275.1 Orycteropus afer afer | reverse complement strand
CACATTTGCATGAAGGAAATTCAGGACGCACAGGAATGCATGACTATGAGGGTCACTGGGGGGGGGTGCTACAGGGCAGGGAGGAGGAGACTGGGTTAGGGTTGGGGCTGGTAATTGGGGAGTGAAACCAAATGTACATGAAATTTGAATATAAAACAAATTCTGCTCTGTAAACTTGCACCTAAAGCACAAGAATAAAACAAAACAAAACAGTCTGCAGTATGGATTACACCTCAATATTAACAAATGGAAATCCTTATAATTGTACTAATAAACAGCATTATGATAAATGGAGATAAGTTTGAAGTTGTCAGGGATTTCATTTCACTTATATATAATCAACACCCATAGAAGCAGCTGTCAGGAAATCAGACGTCATATTGCTCTGGGCAAATCTGCTGCAAAGGACCTCTTTAAAATGTTAAAGAGTAAAGATGTCACTTTGAAGACTAAGGTACACCTAACCCAAGCCATGATATTTTCAATCTCCTCACATGCATGTCAAAACTGGACAGGGAATAAGGAAGACCAAAGAATTGATACTTTGAATTACAGTGTTCATGAAGAATACTGAAAATACCATGGGCTGCCAAAAGAACGAAGAAATCTGTCCTAGACAAAGTGCAGCCAGAATGCTCCCTGGAAGCAAAAATGGCCAAACTTCATCTCACATACTTTCTTCATGTTGTCAGAAGGTAGCATTTCCTGGAGAATGATATCATGCTTTGTAGAGTGTCAGGAAGAAGGGGACAACCCTCAACAAGATGGATTGACACAGTGTCTACAATGATAAGGAGCTCTGGTAGCATAGTGCCTAAGGCACTTGACTGCTAATCAGAAGGCTGGTGGTTCATACCCACCAGCCAGCCACTCCTCGGAAGTAAGGTTGGGCAATCTACTTCCGTAGTGATACAGGCTCGGAAACCCAAGGAGGGGTCGCCATGAGTCAGGTCTGACTTGACGGCACATAACAACAACAACAACAACTACTACAATAATAGGTTCAAGTATAGCTGGAATTGTGAGGATGGTGCAGGACCAGGCAGTGTTTAGTTCTGTTGTACATGGGGTCACTATGAGTTGGAGTCAACCTGACAGCATCTAACAACAAAAACAACAGAAAATTCAGTTTTTGCAATGTTACCACATATCAACAATGTGAAACAAAGAGAGAGACTAGGAAATGAAAGAGCATGCTTTCAGAAGGCAGGGCCAGATGGGAGGTAGGTCAGGGTCAGCAGTGAGCAAAAGAGCATTCTGATGAATAAGGGCTAAGTCAGCATAGAAAGAAGTGGGGTATCTTTCTAGCATATTCCATAACTTTTATGTTCCATACAAGGAAATGGACAGAAGGCTGATGTCATAGAGCACAGTAGAGGCAGTATTGGGTTTAGAACCTAGGTTGCCTGCCTTTCAGTCAGGTTTATTCAACAGATACTAATTAAGTACATATTATGTTTTAAACATTGAACTAAGTGTTCAGGACACTCAGTGAGCCAAGCAGAAAAAAGCTTATACTCTAGCAGAGGAAGACAGAGAATAAAATATAATAACCAGTTGTGGTCAAGTCAATTCTGAGTCATGATGACCTCGTATTTTGGTTATTTTGTGCTGCTCTAACAGAGAATACCACAAACGGGATGGCTTTAACAAACAGTTTATTCTCCTACAATTTTGGAGGCTAAAAGTCTGAGTTCAAAATGCCAGGCTCTGGGGGCTGGGTGAAAGCCCCTCAACCTTAGGCTTTAGCTCTGCCTCCTGCTCCTGGCTCACTGAAGCTGGAGGCTTTTCTTCACTCAGGCAGCTGCTAGCTGCTGAGGCTGACAAACCCAAGGTTGTCCAGTAAAAAGGTACAGTCCTGATATTACTAACCAACATGGCAAGGAAGATTGGCAGGGCATGGCAGGCTGCTGAACAACAACTTGGCTACATGCAAGGTTCAATTGTGCCAAAAGGCTACAGACTTTCCTAAAAAATGCTTCTTATGTACTAGAAGCAGACCACATACCTAAAGCAGGTACTCAGCTGCTCCAATAGAGTCCACCATGGAGTTGATTACCAATCTCATCATGGGGAATCAGTACATCCAGCTGCCCAGCCACTCAAAACCAGCCCCAGCCAAGTTGACACACATACTTAACCACACCATTACTCTGACCATGTGGGTCAGAGTAGAACTGTGTTCCATAGGGTTTTCAATGGCTGATTTTTTGGAAGCATATCACAAAGCTTTTCTTCCAAGATTCCTCTGGGTGGGCTTGGAACTTCCAAACTTTTGGTTACCATATGAGTGCATTAACCATTTGCACCACTTAGGAACTGCATAATCATAATAAATAAATAAGTTATAAGAGTTGCTGCAAGGGAATGTGTGCTATGAAATTTCAAGTGGGTGATCAGACATGGCCTCACTGAGATGACATCTGAGCAAAGGCTTGAAGGTAGTGAGAAGTGAATCATTACTCTATCTAGAGAAAGAGAAATCTGGCAGACACAACAGCTAATGCAAAGGCCCTCAGATGGGAACATGCCTGGGGAGTTCAAGAATGAGGGAGGAAGCCAGCTGCTATTGGAAGGAAGTGGTAGAATAAAGAGTAGTAGCAAATGTTTCAAAAACAATGGAGCCAGAACTTAAAAGAGTCCTAGAGACAACTAGTAGGATTGTTAGGTCTTTGACAACTTTGAGAGAACTGGGAGCCACTGGAGGGTTCTGCTCAGAAGCATGTCTTGATGTTAGTTAGGTTTTTAGAAAATTACTCTGGATGCTTTGGAAATAAAGATTGCAGAAAGTCAGAGCACAAGCTAAGAAGTCATGCCACCAGACAATTTGCAATAATTCAGGGAAGAGCTGATTATGGCTTGAAGGGACAGTAGCAGTGGGGATGGTGAAAAATGGTCAAAGATCCTGCATTAGATGTAGGCATGAGAAAAAGAGGACTCAAGAAAGTGTGCAAAGTTTTGAGTACCAGCAATCTGGTGAGAGCAGGCCTGTGGACAAGGATGCATATTTTTCCCCTTAACCTCTCTCTCTGTCTTTTTTTTTTTTTTTTCTGGATTAAAGTTTGGGGGGAAAAAAAAGAAAAAATTGTGAATATATTTTTTGGGTGATTTTTTCCTAAAAGTAAATTGATTTAAGACCCTTCCTATTAAGCTTGCCAGTGTACTTCATTCCATTTAACAAATACTGAGTGACTGTTATATTTTGGCACTGTTTGCCAAAGATAAAGCAGTAGAACAAACAGCATTCATGGAGATTACATGCCAGTGATTGAAATCTAACCAAATAAGTAAAATACATATATACTATGTTAGATGGTGACAGGAGCCAAGAAGTAAGGCTTGGAAGAGGAATGAGCAGTGCTGGGCAGGGGCTGAGTGGAACAATTTTGAAAGCCTGGTCATAGAAGAAAGAACCCTGGTGGTGCAATGGTTAAAACTGCTAAGTGAATGATTGGCAGTTTGAATCTACGAACTACTGTGTGGGAGAAAAAGTGGCAGTCTTCTCCCATAAAGATTACAGCCTTGGAAACCCTATTTGACAATTCTACTGTGCTAGAAAGAGAGGGCCCTGGTAGTGCAGTGGTTAAAGCACTAAGCTGCTAAATGAAAGGTTGGTGGTTCAAACCCACCAGCTGCTGTGCAGGAGAAAGATGTGGCAGTCTGCTTCTGTAAAGTTTACAGTTTATGAGGCAGTTTTACTCTGTCCTCAAGGGTCACTATGAGTCAGAAACGACATGATGGCATTGAGTTTGGTTTTTGGTCATAGAAAGCCTCCCAAAGAAAGTGCTTAAATAACTTCGGAAGGAAATAAAGGGTGGAGCCATGTGGCTATCTTGGGTGTGTGTGTGGGGGTGCATTCCAGCGAGAGTTGGAAAATTTCCAGTAGATCTGGAAAGTGAAAGGAATAGTTAAGAAGCAAGTGTGGCTAAAGTGAAGTGAGACGTTGTTATTTCACCAGAGATGACCAGTATCTTATTTAGAAACAGGTTCTGATGAGTTGAGTAATATTTATAATTACAGTATTTATTCTTCCTACTGGATACCTATCTTCACTATCTTGGATAGGTATCTGAACAGTTCTACTGAATGTGTATATGAGAACAAAATTGCCCAATCCATCTCAGTCCTTACCAGAGTTTTTTACATCTCACATCAAGGCTCTGCAAAGAAAATGGAGAGTGGACTTTTCCTACCTGCTGATACGGATGACGGTGACAAAGCATACATGTTGGCTGCACCTGTAACTGGAAATTTCAACTATAAGCAACTCTGAAACAGGAGCTCCAT
>NW_006922389.1:522274-528607 GCF_000298275.1 Orycteropus afer afer | reverse complement strand
TATAGTTTTCCTTTTGAGTGATGTCTTTGCCTGGTTTTTGTATCAAGGTTATGCTTGCTTCATAAAATGAGTTAGGGAGGATTCCATCCTTTTCTACGTTTTGGAATAGTTTGAGTAGGATTGGTATCAGTTCTTCTCTGAATGTTTTGTAGAATTCTCCCATGAAACCATCTACACCAGGAGTTTTTTTAGTTGGTAATTTTTGGATGACCTATTCAATTTCTTCTTGTGATGGGCCTGTTCAACTTTTCTACATTAATCTGTGTTAGTTTAGATAAGTGGTGTGTTTCTAGAAAACTGCCCATTTCCTCCAGATTTTCAAATTTCTTGAAGTACAGTTCTTTATAGTATCCTGATATTATTCTTTTTATTTCAGTTGGTTCTCTTACGATGTCACCCATTATTAAGAATAATAATAAAAAGGATAAAACTATTAATAATATTACTTGTTTAAAAACAGACAAATACAAGCAAACTAATCACCAGAAAAAA
Source organism: Orycteropus afer afer (assembly GCF_000298275.1). Lineage (NCBI taxonomy): Eukaryota > Metazoa > Chordata > Mammalia > Tubulidentata > Orycteropodidae > Orycteropus > Orycteropus afer. The sequence continues at coordinate 528,115 of NW_006922389.1, read as the reverse complement.
GAAAGCAAAAAATAAAAAAATTAAAATTAAAATAAAAAAAGAGAAAAAAGAAATCATTGGAGGACAGGGCAGGGTACCCAGGCTCTGTCCAAGCACACAGACTGTGATGGAGTTCCTATGGGCCCAGAAGGTAGGTGGGAGTGGGGGATGGCCACACCTCTGTTCACAAAGCAGGTGTGGGGTATAAGAGTATCAAGAGGAATGTTGTACCTTTTCAGTCTTGCAGGCCCCGAGTGTCCTTGGGGTTGCTGGAAAAGAGAACGAGTTCTTAAGCCCCAGGAATCTGTGAGAGCATTGTTTCTTTAAATATCCAAAAGAGTCAAGCCACTTTTTAAACCTTCAAAATGGCAGCACTCTCCGGACCAGCAAAAGTCCACAGTTCAGCCCACCTTTCTCTTCACCTTCTCCGTTTGTTCCCCAGCCACTGTGCACAGTCCTCCGTGCAGTCCCTGGCTAGCAGGGCTGATTGTTAGGTTAATTCTTAGGTCCTACCACCACTTGGGAATCTCCAAGCTGTCTGTGTCGTCAGGATCTCTCAGGATCACCGCCAGACCACAGCTCCATATGTCTCCTTTTTTGGTATTTTCACTCAAATTCTTCTACTAGTTGGGGTTTAGCCCACTTCTGTAACCTTCCCTTCAAGGCTCAGGGGTCCAAGATTATCTTCTGTGTCTGTGTTAACTGGTTTCCCTTTTCCTTGTTGGAGAGGGTCTGTGCAGTCTCTCTGCCTTGTCTGCCAGCTTGGGGATGTGTAAGATGTTCTTTAAAAAGTTAAAATTTTTATTCTTTAGACTTACTGCCTATTCAAACCTGTTTTGAAGAGCTCTGTCCTGCATTTTACAGAAAATTTGCAGCAAATTCATATTGTCTAGTTGGTCTTTATTAAAATTCCTTCAGTCACTTCTAGTCAAAAACCATCTCAGTTCAGAAATTACATGTTCAGTTGAAGGCAACAGAAAATGAAGGGGTGGGGGGAAGGGTGTCAACTTTATTTAATATTCTCTTTTGCCTCCTCTCTCATCTCAGGCTGCCTTAGGCTGCCTGTCTGCTACAGGAAGGGACTAGGGTCAGCTTTCTCTGTCTTTCCCTACTGAAAGCTTCTCCTGACTCATTAGGCTGCTCTGGCAACTCCATGTTTTAAGCTATGAATCAGATGCCAGTTCTGACAAGTTCCTGGAGGGGTCCTGTTCAAAGTTCCTTTTCCTAACTAGGCTTGAAATAAGGGGAAAACACTCCCACTTCTGCCCTGTGGATGACTTTGGGTGAGGGAGGATTCTCAATACTTTTTCTTTCTCCCTCCCTTTTTCCCTTCCTCCCTCTCTCCCTCTCTCCCCCTCTCCCTCCCTCCCTCCCTCTCTCTCTCTGCCTCCCCCCCCCCAAGAGTTTTATAAACTCCTTTGCAATCCTTGCATGGGTAGTCTGGCATCATACTTGGAAACAGGGAAGTAGTTGGCACCTAGTGTTTTGGGGCTTTAAAATAAGAAATAGTTTTTGTGGTTAATTTCACAAGGATATTTGAGATTCTTCTTGCACTACTAGCATTGTTATTAATGCAACTGAGATACTTTTATTTCTAAATGCTAGTTTGTAGACTTAATAGTTAAGTTGTCCCAGACAGTTCTTACTTGTTGCATTGTTAGGGGCCACTCAGTTGGCTCTGACTCATAGTAACCCCATGTCCAACAGAATGAAACACTGCCTGGGCCTGGGCCATCCTCATAATCTTTGCTATGCTTCAACACATGGTTGCAGCCATTGTGTCCATCTATCTTCTTGAGGATCTTCCCATTTGCACTGACCCTCTACTTTACCAAGCATGATATCTTTCTCAAGGGGCTGGTGCCTATTGATAATATGACAGAGTATGTGACATGAAGTTTGGCCATTCTCACTTCTAAGGAGCATAACTTCCTCTTAACAACAAAATGTTTGGTTTTCAATACCCTTAAGAATTATTGCAATAAATCCAAATTAGCATAATTCCAATCTCTCATTATGAGAGTAAATCAATAAATTATTGAAATCCATTGAAATTATTGAGTAAATTGAAATCAGCTTAGGTTGTTAGTGATTGATATGATTTATTTTTTCCCCAGTGGGTACCTGTTAAGAACCCAGTATGCACAGATGTGGATTAGTTTCTTTAGATTAAAATATAAAGTAGTCTCTGCTCAAAGGAGCTCACAGATTAGTAGGATCAACTCATGTTGAAATAACTGATTATAATATAAAGAAAAATTTAAACACAATGTTTCTTGTTTCCCTTATTTCCTTTTTATCCCAAGTAAAAGTATGCTTCCTTCTTTCATAAATTGTATCATTAAACTATTGTTGTTGTTGTGTGCCATCGAGTAGGACCCGAGTGTTTTGAAATACAAGCAATACTGTATTTCCCTGAAGAATAAGAATACTATGACTATTGAGAGTGCTCTGGTAGCATAGTGGCTAAGACACTTGCCTGCTAACCAGACGGCTGGCGGTTCAAACCCACCAGCCACTCCTCGGAAGGAAGGTTGGGCAATCCTACTTCCATAGTGATACTGCCTTGGAAACCCAAGGAGGGGTCGCTATGAGTCGGGTTTGACTCCACGGCACATAACAACAACAACTAACATGCTTATCTATGAGTGATGCTTGCATTATTTCAAAAATCAGCAGGTATGATCAAAAGACATACTAGCACAATATTGTCAAAAATAACTTTCTACTCCGAGAACTGTGGAGCACAGAAAAGAATGCTGTGAGATATGCAGATCAAACTAGTAAATTTAGCCAAGAGCTTCAGGTTTCCTTGTAGAAAGCTGCTGTTCCTGACAAGAAGGTTTCCAGGGTCTTTAAAGCAACCTAGGTGCCAGCATCTCCTATGTTAAGTTTCATTCCTGTTGGCCGGCCATACTCACTCGCGGAGTACACGTTCCTTCATCTGCAAACACCTAAAACCAAACACTCTCCTATCGTGTTGATTTATACTCAAAATCCTATATAGAACAGAAGAGAACGGCCCCATTGGGCTCCCAGGGCTGTACATCTTTACCGAAACTGACAGTCACAGCTTCTTCCCTAAGAGTGGGTGTTAGGCTCCAGTTGCAGACCAGGAACCACGTAAAGAAGCGATTTGATTGGCTAAAACGTTATGACGCCACGAATCTCAAGCCTATTGAAAATGTCTCAGCAAACCTGCCTGCCTCAGATTACACCTCCCAATTGGACCCTACGGCAAGAAGGCCGGGACAATTCCTGAAATTGACCTCTGGGCCCAGAAGCCCCGGCAAAGATGGCGACGACCAGGTACTGGAGGCTCGTGCCTCGCAGTCGGGTACTGTCACTACACACTGCGGCCGAGGCAGTCGTTAGGGCTCCGGAAACGACTGGCCCAGATGTCGCGTCGGCCCCTGTTGCCGTCTACCCGCCGATTGTGGCCTCCTTGACTGCCAAAAGCAAGGCAGCGCGGCAGCGGAGGATAGAGCGGTGGCAGGCGGCGGTGCACGCGGCTGAATCTGTAGATCAGAAGCTCCGAATCCTGACCAAGATGCAGTTCATGAAGTACGTGGTTTACCCGCAGACCTTCGCCCTGAACGCTGATCGCTGGTATCAAGGCTTCACCAAGACCGTGTTTCTATCGGGTCTGCCGCCGCCGCCGGCGGATCCCGAGCCCGCGCCTGCCCTGGAGCTGGCCTCGCTGCGCGCGGCTGCCTGTGACTGCCTCCTGCAGGAGCACTTCTACCTGCGGCGCAAGCGGCGCGCGCTTCTCTACCAGGAACTGGAGCCCGTCTCCTCAGCTTTTCTGGACCAGCTGGTGGCCGCCCTCGTGGGCCTACTCAGCCCGCACAACCCGACTTTGGCAGCCGCTGCCCTCGGTGAGTCCGCGGGTGGGCCACCCAGGGCGGGGGAGATGGGGATTAGAGAGAGTGACTCCACCGCGTATTGTCCCCGTTGTCAGGTTTACCTTTCTGCATCGTCAGTTTTTTCAGTCCCTTCGTTCCTAGTTGGGAGCAGCCTGGTTTAGTAACAGTCGCTGACTGCGTTAGGATTCTGGTTATTGGTTTCGGGTGCCTACGCTGCCCTTACTAGTTGTACATCCCTGGACTAGTAGCCAAAGTTCACCAGGACTCTATCCCTTGATTCTGTGACAGTCTGATTAGGTGAAAGAGCAGTGATTATTAAGAGAAGAGGCTCTCAGAGAGCAGTGCAGCTCGGGGATAGTCTTTTGGACCTAAAAGCTTTGGCCATACATAAATAGTATTGGAGCTCTAGTAGCATAATGCCTAAGGCACTTGACTGCTAACTAGAAGGCCGGCGGTTCAAACCCACGCCACTCCTCGGAAGGAAGATGGAGCAATCTACTTCCATAGTGATACTGCCTCGGAAACCCAAGGAGGGGTCACTATGAGTCGGGTCCGACTCCATGGCACAGAACAACAACAACAACCATAGAATTGTAGAGATTAAATGCGGTATCGACTAAAATGCCTAACGTTATATTTGAGTTCTTACTATGTTCTAGGTTTCTGTATGTGAATAATTTAATCCTCATATTAACTGTTCACAGGAGTTAGCACTGTTTTCTGAAATAAAACATCTGAGGTATGTTATTGTTAGGTGCCAGCTAACGGGCTCCAATTCCTAGCAACAGAACACAGCACTCCCTGGTCCTGCTCCATTCTCACAGTCTACACTTGAGCCCATCATTGTAGCCACTGTGTCAGTCTATCTTGTTGAGGGTCTTCCTCTTTTTTGCTGACCTTCCATTTTACCAAGAATGATTTCTTTCTCTAAGGGATGGTTCCTTCTGACATCATGACCGAAGTAGTTGAGACCAAGTTGGGCAATTCTCATCTCCAAGGAGCATTCTGGCTGTACTTCTTCCAGGACAGATTTGTTCATTTTTCTGGCAGTTCATGGTGTTTTCAGTATTTTTTGCCAACACCATAATTCAAAGGCATCAACTCTTCTTTGGTTTTCCTTATTCATTGTCCAGCTTTCCCATGCATGTAGGTGATTGAAAATACCATGGCTTGGGTTAGGTTCACCTTAGTCTTCAAAGTGACATCTTTGCTTCTTACACTTTCAAAAGATTTTTAGCAGCAGATTTGCCTAGTGCAGTACAGCATCAGATTTCTTGACTACTGCTTCCATGGGTGTTGTTAGTGGACCCAAGTAAAGTGAAATCCCTGACAATTTCAATATTTTCTTCATTTGTCATGATGTTACTTACTGGTCAAGATGTGAGGATTTTTGTTTTCTTTATGTTGAGGTATGATCTGTATTGAAGGCTGGAGATTTTGATCCTGACCAGTAAGTGCTTAAAGTCATCTTCACTTTGAGCAAACAAGGTTGTGTTGTCTGCATATTGCAGGTTGTTAATGAGTCTTCCTTCAAACTTGATGCCGAGTTCTTCATATAGTACAGCTTCTCAGATTATTTGCTCAGCATATAGATTGAATAAGTATGATGAAAAGATAGAACCCTGATGCACACCCTTTCTGATTTTAAACCATGTGATATCCCCTGTTCTGTTCGAACAACAGCCTCTTGGTCTATGTACAGGCTCCCCATGAGCACTATTAAGAATTCTTGAATTCCCATTCTTTGCAGTGGTATCCATAATTTATTATGATCCACACAGTCAAATGTGTTTGCATACTCAATAAAACACAGGTAAACATCGTTCTGCTATTCTTTGCTTTCATCCAAGATCCATCTGACATTAGCAACGATATCCCTTGTTCCACATCTTCTGAATCCAGCTTGCATTTCTGCAAGTTCTCTGTCAATATATTGTTGCAACTGTTTTTGAATTATCTTCAGTAAGATTTTACTTGTGTATGCTCTGGTAGCATA
>NW_006922389.1:501721-521531 GCF_000298275.1 Orycteropus afer afer | reverse complement strand
CATTTGCTTTAGCTGCTCTCCATTCAAGAGAAAGTTTCAGTCTCTTCTGACTTCTATTTTGGTCTTTTCTTGTTTTCCTGTCTTTTTAATGAACTTTTGCTTTCTTCATGGATGTTATTCCTGATGTCGTCCCACAATTCCTCTAGTTTTCTGTCATTTGTATTCAATGCATCAAATCTATTCTTTACATGGTCTCCAAATCTGGGAGGGATAAAATGAAGGTCATATTTTTGTTCTCGTGGACTTCTTTTAATTGTCTTCAGCTTCAACTTGAACTGTCATCTGAACAGTTGATGGTCTATTCCACAATCAGCTCCTGGCCTTGTTTTGACTGAAGATATTGGGCTTCTCCATCGCCTCTTGCCACAGATGTAGTCAGTCTGTTTCCTGTGTACTCCATCTGGCGAAGTCCACATGTACAGCCACTGTGTTGTTAAAAAAAGATCTTTGCAGTGAATAAGTCATTGGTCTTGCAGAATCCTATCATGCGATCTCCAACATTATTTCTACCACCACGGCCAAATTTTCAACTACTGGTGATTCTTGCTTCCAACTTTTACATTCTAATCACCAGTGATAATCTTTGTATCTTGATTGCATGTTTGGTTAGTTTCAGACTGCAGAGGTTGATAAAAATCTTCAATTTCCTTATCTTTGGCTTTGGTGGTTGGTGTTTCAGTTTGAATAATTGTAGCATTAACTGGTCTTCTTTATAGGTGTATGGATATTTTCTTATCACTGATGGCATTGTCCTTCAGGACAGATCTTGATAAATTTTTTGATGATGAACACCATGCCATTCGTCTTCAATTTGTCATTCCCGGCATAGTAGATCGTACGATTGTCTGATTAAAAATGGCCCAAACCAGTCCATTTCAGCTCACTAATGCCTAGGATATCAATCTTTTGGATTCCTTTCGTTTTTGACAACTTCCAATTTTCCTAGATTCATACTTTGCACATTCCATGTTCCAGTTATTCATGGATGTTTGCGGCTGTTTCTTCTCATATTGAGTTGTGCCACATAAGCAAATGGAGGTCCTGAAAGGTTTACTGTGTCCACATCATTAAGATCATCTCTATTCTGAGGAGGCAGCTCTTCCCCAGTTGTATTTTGAGTGCCTTCTCACCTGAGGGGCTCATCTTCGGAAGGAAGGTTGGGCAGTCTACTTCCGTAGTGATATTGCCTCTGAAACCCAAGGAGGGGTCGCTATGAGTTGACAGTGTGTTTGGTTTGGTTTTATCCATGAACATGGCATGTTTTTCCGTTTATGTAGGTCTCTTATAGTTTCTTGCAGTAGTGTTTTGTAGTTTTCTTTTTTGTAGGTCTTTTGTGTTCTTGGTAAGTTTTAATATTCCTAACTACTTTATCTTTTTGGTTGTTGTTGTTGTTGTTATGTGCCATCGAGTCAGCCCTGACTCATAGCGACCCCTCCTTGGGTTTCCGAGGTAGTATCACTACAGAAGTAGGATTGCCCAACCTTCCTTCCAAGGAGTGGCTGATGGGTTTGAACCGCCAGCCATCTGGTGAGCAGTCAAGTGCCTTAGCCACTATGCTACCAGAGCTCATTTCCTTTTCAGAGATATCTTTGTTGATGTAGAGGAATCCAATTGAATTTTGTATGTTGATCTTGTATCCTGACACTTTACTGAACCTTTCTATTAGTTCCAGTACTTTTCTTGCTGAGTCTCTTGAGTTTTCTATGTATAGGATCATGTCATCCTGCATGTGATATTAATGATATTGTTTGATAATTTCCACATTCTGCTGGATCACATTTCTTTGAAATGGGCACAGATATTGATCTAGTCTGTTGGCTAGGTAGCTCTCCTCCAAATTTCTTGGCATAAGTAAGAGCCTCTAGTGCTTCATTTATGTGTTGAAATGGCTCAATGGTTATTCCATCAATTCCTAGAGCCTTGTTTTCCTCCAGTTCTTTCAGTGCAACTTGGACTTCTTCCTTCAATATCATTGGTTCTTGATTGCATGCTGCCTCCTGAAATAGTTGAACATTGGTCAATTCTTTTTGGTACAGTGTTCCTTCCATCTTCTTATGTTGCTTCCTACATCATTCAATATTTTGCCCATAGAATCTTTCAGTATTGCAACTTGAGGCTGAATTTTTTTCTTCAAATTTTTCAGCTTCAGAAGTGCCAAGCGTGTTCTTCTCTTTTGGTTTCTAACTCCAAATCTTTACACATTTCATTATAGTAATTGACTTTGTGTTCTTCAGCTGCCCTTTGAAATCCTTTGCTCATCTCTTTTATATTGTCATTTCTTCATTTGCTTTAGCCACTCTGTTCAAGAGTAAGTTGCAGAGTCTCCTCTGACACCCATGTCAGTGTTTTCTTCCTTTCTTGCCTTTTAATGATCATTTTCTTTCCTCATGTATGATGTTCTTGATGTCACCCCACAACTTGTCTAGTCTTTGGTCATTGGTGTTCTATGCATCAAATCTATTGATCAGATGATCTTTAAATTGAGGTGGGATATAATCAAGGTCATATTGGCCCTTGTGGAATTGTCTTAGTGGCATTAGTTCAATAAATATTTATTAACTTACCGACCAGGTGGCAGATAAATCCAAAACATTGGTTTTTAAAATTGTGCCGGTGTTAATTGCTTTCCATGTCAGCACTGAGCAGTTAATAGAAGTTATTGATTACTTACTGGGAACCCAGAATAGTTAAGTTAGATTGCTAGCCTCCATATTTACCAGCTGTAAGGTGTTAGGCTAGGTACCTCTGAGGTATATGTGTTAACGAGTAGGTAACTTAATAAATATTTGTTGAATTAATGCTGCTAGAACTATACATGAGTTCTCAACTGAGACTTGTAGTGTACATATTACTTCTCTTTCTCAGTTGTGAAAAAATGAAGGTCTTGAGGGGAATGGAAAGTGTCCTTAACCTTGCCTGATTCTAGTTCCTCTTACATAAAATGGAGATTATGACAACTATACCAACTTTTGAGAATTATTGTGAAACTGGAATTAATTCATAGGACAGTTCTGATTCTTATTAAATTACCTTTGTTTCTGGTGAGTGGTATTCCTGGTGGTCTTATTTTCTTTATTGGTCTAATTAGTTTTTTATGTTTATTCTTGACTTAAGTTAGTGTTCAGCATATTATTGGTACAAATATTTCAGGCATAATAGTTTAAGTTAGATTACCACGTGAATCAAACTAGTTGTACATCAAAGAATCATTTCTGATTATTTAAATTAGGCACAGCCGTACAAATGTTGTGTGTTGTTAATATCTTTAGTGCTCTAATTGCCAAATTTATCTAAATGATCAAGTGAAAAATATTTTAATATCTTTTGGTAGATTATAAACGCCCAGTTCACTTTTACTGGTTACGTGATGAGGAAATTATTCCTAGGGGACATCGGAAAGGTCGAGTTGATGCTTTGCGATACCAGATAGATGATAAACCACACAACCAGATTAGAATATCCAAGCAGCTTCCAGAGGTAAGAATTTGTACATATGTATGTATATGTATCTACTGATGTCTGAAGTAGGCAATGTCATAGATAGACTAGATAATGAGCTTGGTAAGTTAAAAAATTTCCATGGGCCCTTGCTTTCAAGTTTCTGTCAAACATCTGAAATTTTCTTTCCCCTTTTTAATCTACTATGGTATATTCTGTAGAGGTCAGAGAATCATATTAACTGGGATTAAGATAACAGTTTTCAGGACAATACAGATCTTTTCTTAATATAAAAAGTTGAATAGTAGTATATGATTGTAATTTAAACTAGGCTACATGGAATAAGGAGCTCTGGTGGTACTTTGGTTAAGGCACTTGGCTACTAACCAAAAGTTTGGTGGTTCAGTGGGAGAAAGGTGAAGCAGTCTGCTTCCATAAAGATTTATAGCTTGGAAACCCCGTGGCGCATTTCTACTCTTTCCAATAATGTCTCTCCTGTGAGTCATAACAGACTTGATAGCAGTTGGTTTGGATTTTAGGTTTTACATGGAATCAGCAATTAAGAAATCAAATGACATACTACATTGGGCAAATCTCCTAAGACCCCTTTATATTGTTAAAAGTAAGGATGTCACTTTAATGACAGAGGTGTACCTGACCCAAGCCATAGTCTTCTCAGTCACCTCCAGTGCTATGGAAGCATAGGACAATGAATAAGGAAGACTGAAGAAGAATTGACACATTTGAATTGTGGTGCTGGAGAAGAATTTTAATATACTGTGGACTGACAGAAGATCAGGCTTAATTTCATTCAGGGATAATGAGGAAAATTGACATAATAGCTGTTAACAGTGGGCTCAAACATAGCAAAAATTGTGAGGATGATGCAGGCCCAGGCAGCTTTTCATTCTGTTATACATAAGGTCACTGTCTTGGTTATCTAGTGCTGCTATTATAGAAATACCACAAATGGATAGCTTTAACAAATAGAAATGTATTTTCTCATGGTTTAGGAGGCTGGAAGTTGGGGTTCAGTCCACTGGCTCTAGGGGAAGGAAGATCCTCTCTCTGTGCTCTGGGGAAGGTCCTCTTCTCTTTCTGCCTTCTGTTCCTAGGTTCCTTTGCAGTCGTGTAGCCTGTATCTTCTCCTTCTTTGTGCTTGCCTTGCTTATTTAATGTACTCTTTAATATCGAGAGACATTGACTTAAGACGTACCCTACACTAATACTTGCCTCATTAACATGGCAATGATGACTCATTCCCAAATGGGATTATAACCACAGATACAGGGGTTAGAGTTTACAACAGTTATTTTGGGAAGAAAGGAGCCCTGGTAATGCACTGGTTAAACACTTAGCTGCTAACCGCAGGGTTGGCAGTTTCAACCCACCAGTCGCTCCATAGGAAGAAGATGGAGCAGTCTGCTTCCATAAAGATTACAACCTTGGAAACCCTATGAGGCAGTTCTACTCTATCTTGTAGGGTCGCTGTGAGTTGGAATCAACTTGATAGAAACAGTTTTTTGTGGGTTTTTTTTTTTTTTTGGAGGACAATTCAGTCCCCATAACAGTTACCATGAATCAGATCCAACTCAATGGCAACTGATAACACCACCACCCTAGGTGGTAATTAACTGGGGCATTTTTACAGTTATGAATCAGGTCCTTTTAATTTGAAGTTGTTCTGGAGAAGCTGCTAGCATATTTGGAGTGTTTTAATATCTTTGTGTTTGTGTCAGGGGTCAAGAAACATTTTCTTTAAAAGATCTGAAAAAAAACAAATGAAACCCATGGCAGTCGAGTTGATTCTAGTTTATAGTATCCCTTTAGGACAGAGTAAAATACCCCATAGTTTCCAAGGCTGTAATCTTTGCAGAAGCAGACTGCCATATCTTTCTCCCACTGAGTGACTGGTGGATTCAAGCTACTGACCTGTCTGAGCACTACGCTACCAGAGCTCCTATGAGACGATAGTGTTACCAAATCATTTTGTAAAAACATTTAATTTTAACATTTTAAAAGCTCTAATAAGAATGTAGGAGCTCTGGTAGCATAGTGGCTAAAGCACTTGACTGCTAACCAGAAAGCTGGCGGTTCAAACCCACCAGCCACTCCTCGGAAGGAAGGTTGGGCAATCCTACTTCCGTAGTGATACTGCCTTGGAAACCCAAGGGGGGGTCGCTATGAGTTGAGTCCAACTCGACAGCACATAACAACACCACCACCACAATAAGAATGTGAATAAAATGCATATTAATACCATTGTGAATTCAGTATATCTTTTCTTCTTCTTTAAGTTTGTACCGCTGGATTATTCTGTTCCTCTAGAAATCCCTGTTATGAAATGTAAGCCAGACAAGCTTCCATTATTCAAACGACAATATGAAAACCTCATATTTACTGGTAAGTTTCTCTGGACTTTTTATGCCATAAATGTATTCAAAGTGTCTTACATGGATTTTAGATCATTAGCTATAGTGCAAAATTAATTCACGATGACCAAGGAGTTCAGGTATTACACAAGAAATGTAATCACAGTCTCATAATCCCATGCATGGAAACTGGAAAGAATATTTTCTCAGCTCACAGTTTTAAACTTTACTTACTTCTACTTGAGTAAGCATTTTTTTTTTTTTTTAATTGTCAGGAAAATCACCAAAATATTCGCCAATTTAACAATTTCTACATGTAGAATTCAGTGACACCAGTGACAGCCGTCTGTTGTGCACCCATCATCACTGTCTTTTTCCAGGGTATCCCCCACCACTGACGCAAACACAGTGCCCCCTAAGCCAAAGCTTCCTCTTTCCCTTTCCCACTAATCTTTACTATATATTTAACTTTTTAAAAATACTTATGATTCTTACTGAACGTTGTTCATTTATTATCTAGAAGAACAAGTTTTAGACTAAACTGGAGACTGATTAGCTTTTTTTTTTTTTTGCTTTTTGCACAAGTATCTTGTTTGTGCGATGTGCTATGATAGCCATCCTGAACACGTGCAGCTATCAGCCCCTTCTCAGTCACTGTGGTCTTAGGGAGTAAACTATGAGAAACTTCCTCTTGAGAAAACCACAGTCAAGAAGGTCAGCATTTGATGAAAAATCAGCCTTTATTTTCTTTCCTTTGAAATGTAGTGTTGTGAAAGTCTCTTTTTTATGACTGTTAGGATCAAGGTACTTAATCATTCATTAAAACAGTAAGGGAGGTTTTAAAAGTCATTAAGTATTTATATCCTCTGGTGATTATAACAAGGCAGATAGTAAAGCCCCCAGTGATGACTAAAGGATTGGAGAGAACTGAAATAATACAGAATTTTAAATAGCTTTTATATGTGGTTTTATGACTTACTGTTTGTCATAATGAGCTTTGTGATAGCTAGTGGATCGAGAAATTATGCTTTTATGCATAATGTATCTTTATTAAAATCAACAACAAAACAACCATTCCAATTTTTGTGTTTCAAATGCTGAGTAAATGATGTGTAGAAAGATAGATTTGAAGCAAATACTAAAGACGTATGTTCTACATATGCCTTTCATGTGGAGTGTTTTTATTTCATTCTTCAGGCTCGAAAACAGCAGATCCACACTGTTACGGTCACACCCAGTTTCATTTGTTACCTAACAAGTTGAAAAGGGAAAGGCTTTTGAAACAAAACTGTGCTGATCAGATAGAAGTTGTTTTTCGAGCTAATGCTATTGCAAGCCTTTTTGCCTGGACTGGAGCACAAGCTATGTATCAAGGTAAAAGTAGTTGTGTGGCATTTTGGTTTCTGAAAGGTGTCCCTGGCATTATAAGAACTTAATAGTTCTAATTATTTTCTGTGGGTTAAAATGTAGGATGAACTGTTTTGAAAACTTTGGAATTGGCACAAAATACAGCATTTTAAAAACCGTGGTGAAATATTTTACTTTGAAACTGGCAAGTCCACTTAGGTAGTTACTTTGACCATCTCTCTGTGCATTTATTTATTTATTTTTCTGATCATTTCCTCAAACATTTCAACGACTCTATGGCCAATTAAGTCAACTCTTTGTAGATGACAGCAGCTTTCTGAAGGCATTTCTGAATCTAGAAAAAGAAATGATAATGATAGATTGAATTGTAGAATTCATCAAGGCCATTCTATAGAATTTCTTTAAAGGCCGGATCCAGTATGTGAATTAGCAGAGTGTTCATTCATTTAGTAAATCTTGCGGCAGCTACTTTTGGCCCTGGAGAAGCAGTGTTAAATGAGTCAGACAGATCCAGATACTGCTCTGCTGGAGCTTATTTTATAGGGAAGAGTGGAAGATAACATGTGTTAATATTTTCAGTTAGTGGTAGTATTATGAAGAAAATGTGGTAGAGTAAGGGACAGGGAGATCTATGGGGTGTGTATGTGAATGAAGTGTGTGGCAGAATAATTCAGGGGCGGTCTCAAAAAATAACATCTGTATGGTTATGAGGTAACTATGTACAAATCTGGGGGAAGACACTTCTAGGCAAAAGGAATAGCATGTAAATTTCTGAGGCAGGATCAAGCTTGAAGTATTTAAGGAACAATATGAAGGCTGATGAGCTAGTGGGAGGTGATATAAAGGAAGCCAGAGGCCAGATGACATAGGACTTTAGAGCCCATTGTGAGACATTTGAGTTTTATTCTAAAACTTGACATAATACATATGTAACTAGATTAATCCTATATAAATATCCTGGAGGAATTTTATTACAAATTTAATTATTGCTGTTGTTGTTATGTGCCATGGAGTCATCTCCGACTCATAGTGACCCCTCCTTCAGTTTCCAAGGCATAGGTTCACCTTTTTTCCTTTATATCTTTTATTAACTTTTGACGCTCGATTGTTGGCTTTACATTTCTGCAATAGAAATGAATGGAGAGAGTGACAGTAGAATAGAGATTGAATCAGAAAAAGTGAGATGAAACTTTTGAAGATACTAGAATGACACTTTTTCTCAAAAGAGAAAAAAATACTGTTTTTTACGTAGGATTAATTCCATATTTTACCCATATTATTCTTTGACTAGCTACATTAAGACTTATGTAAAATATGTGTGGAGAAATAAAGTTAACACTTGGCAGTGGCAGTTGGAGTTAAGTGTATTAAGCCATTTCTTCGGTAGGAAGTACCGAGAAGATTTGTGTAGTAACATTATTAAGCTCTGGCAGCATAGTGGATCAGTCATTTGGCTGCTAACCAGAGGGTCAGTGGTTCAAACCCACCAGCTGCTCCATGGAAGGAAGATGGGGTGATCTACTCCCATAAAGATTTACAGCCTCAGAAGCCCAATTCCGGTCGCTATGAGTCAGAATCAACTCGATGGCAGTGAGTTTAGTTTTTTTTATTTGGAGCTTGTCATAAGGAGCTCTGGGTGGCACTGTGGTTAAGGAATTGGTTTGCTAACCAAAAGGTAAGCAGTTTGAACCCCGCAGCTGCTGCATGGGAGAAAGATGAGGCAGTCTACTTCCATAAAGATTACAACCTTGAAAACCTGGTAGGGGCCGCTGTCAGTTGGAATTGAATTGATGGCAGTGGGTTTCATTTGGAGCTTATCAGATAGACATTCCAGGTAATGATAGCAGTTCATAAAACTGGTTTTGAAATAATGGAAAGGAAGGCACTGAGTTTGTTTAAGGACATTGGTGGAAACCCTTAGAATGACAGTTTTTCTGAAGGTTTTTTTTTTTTTTTTTCCCAGTGTGTTTTATGTATTTGATGAAATAAGTAGGCATTATGATTATTGAGTGGGAGACACTGTTAGTATGGAGGAAATATGAGCATATTTGAATCCACTGAGTAATGATGTAGTTAATACCACATGTGGGAGGGATCTGCATAAATAGAGCTGCAGCTGTTCTTAGATGAAGTGAGTGAAGGTTGAAAGTTGTGGAAGGCTGCTGCTGGGGAAAAGGATGATTCATGAGTTTGGGGATATTCAAACCAAAATCAAACCCATTTCCCTCCATTTGGTATTCGACCCTTGGTGACAGCACATATTTCAGAGCAGAATTGCACACCATAGAGTTTTAAATGGCTGTGCTCTTACACAAGGATTCCCTGAGTAGTACAATGTTTAAGCGTTGGAGACTGCTAACCAAACTGTTGATGGTTCAGACCTATTCAAAGGTGACTCCAAAGCAAGGCCTGTGAACTGCTTCCCAGAAGTTTCAGTCTTGAAAACCCTGTGGCGCAGTTTTACTTGGCCATGAGTCGGAATTGACTCAGTGGCAGCTAACAACAACGATCTTACAGAAATAGATCTGTAGGCCTTCCTTCTGTTGTCGATTCAAACCACCAGCCTTTTGGTTAGCAGTTTTGTGTGCAAACTGCGCTACTCAAGGACCTTAGGGGATACAGAGGTACAAAGTAATTTTTAATGCAAGAATGGAATATAGGCTTAGAATGGAGAAAATAATGGAAGACTTTGAGATCTTCAGGAATTTGATAGCTAAAGTTTCCAGATTTTTGATATGTTCTAATGTGTTAAGTTTTGTTTGTCTGTTTTAGTGAAATATATTTGTAAATTTCAGCATATCTTTTCTTCTGCAGGATTCTGGAGTGAAGCAGATGTTACCCGGCCTTTTGTCTCCCAGGGCGTGATCACAGATGGAAAATACTTTTCCTTTTTCTGTTACCAGTTAAATACTTTGGCACTGACTGCACAAGCTGATCGAAATAACCCTCGTAAAAATATATGTTGGGGGACACACAGTAAGCCTCTTTATGAAGCAATCGAAGATAATGAGGTGAAAGGTTTTAATGATGATGTTCTACTTCAGATAGTTCACTTTCTACTGAACAGACCAAAAGAAGAAGACAAATCACAGCTGTTGGAAAACTAGCAGATCACTTGATTCAGGGCTTTGGGGATACTTAAATTTCATGAAGTAACAATAAAATAATTTTAATAATGAGATTTGTAATGGTCAGATATTAACGGAATAAATATTTTTCTTTGTTTAAATGTGGTAAATAGGTAAATATGTAAAAAATTTGTTACATATGTAACAAAGCATTTGACATTTCAACATTCTTCACATATGCAATTTAGTGGCATTAATTGATTTCCTTGTGTTTTGCACCATCGGCATTATTCTTTTCCATTTTTTTCCATCACTTTTAGCAAGGTCTGCATCTCCTAAGCAGTGGTTCTTGTTTTCTCTTTCCTTCCCACCTGCTCGTGGTAGTATAAGTAATCTTAAGTCTTTATGCAGTTGTCTATTCTAGATATTTCATATGTTTCTAAATCAGGTGTTAGTAAAATGGTTAATCTTGTTGAGTATTAAGGTTCATTCAAACCATTTTTTGTGGGGAAGAAAGAGTACCTTTCTATGATCATGTGTGCAGTTCTTATTTTATATAACTTCCTATCGTGAATATATAAAATAACTCATTACTTACTGTAGTCATGACATAAAATTGCTCCTTTACTTTTATTCATTTTTTTTTGGGGGGGGGTCTTATAAGGCAAAATCCATAGTTATATTGATAAGATACTTCAGACTAGAAGATAAAGTGAAGGGGTATCAATTGAAAGAAGTAGTGCATTCTTTGCAAGGCGTTGTGTAAATGTTTCATTGCTAGCTCTTGCAGTTTATCCAGAATGACATAATTTCACTGCACCATTCTTTAAAGCATTTCCTAAACCTGGAATTTTGTTTTTTAACTCTTAATCCTTTCTTTTCCAACCTGTGCATTACTGTCTTATTTATCCTTCATCCTGCATGGGAAACTGCAGAAAGAGTGCAAGCTCCAGGTAAAATGAGATCTTCTAATCTTGGTTCTCGCTTTCTAACGTGAATTTGAGTTATTATCCTTCATTCTTCTCTAAAATGATAACCTCACCAAGTTGTAAGGGTTAAAAGAGCTTGTGAAAGTGCTCTTAAAATACGATCAAATTAATATTTAAGGTTCAGTTGAAATGTCATTTCTTTCTCTAAGCCTTCCCTGATTATATTTTTTTTCATATTTAATTGCCAAGCCTTTAAAAATTGACACTTTTATTACTTGTTTCATTCCCTAGTAACAGTTTTTCTCATTACAAATGGTGGAGAAAACACACCTCACACATATATCCATATATGGTGGGATGTCATATACACTTAACTATGTACTCTGACCTGGTCTAAGTATTTTATACATATTAAGCTAATTTTATCATCATAACCATTCTATGAGTTATTTACTATATTTCCATTTTGCAGATGAGGAATTGATACAGAGAACTCAGTAAGATGTTGAAGTTCAAACAGAAAATAGCTGGGTTGAAATATGAACCCAGGTCTGACTACAGAGCCCACTTCTACTTTTCTAATAATGCATTATAGACAGTAGTCAGTGCTATAGTAGTACCACAGTTGTATGAATTTAGATCAAGGATATGTTAATTCTGACCTCTATGAAGTTTGTCTTGTAGCAAGTGGCATTTGAAGTGGTTCTTCTTAAATTCTTTTTTTTTTTTTTAAATGATGATGTGTTTTTGATGAAAGTTTACCCAGCAAGTTAAGTTCCCATTTGACAGTTTCCATACAAATTGATGAATGGCATTAGTTACCTTTTCCACATTGTGTCAACCTTCACCTGTGCTCAGGTTGTTCCATTTTCAGCCTTCTAGTTTCCCTGCCCCCCTATCTTACTTTCTCTTTGGATTAAATCTTGACCATGACCTTTTGGATTCATATATATATATATATATATATATTTTTTTTTTTTCAGTAGTGCATCGATCTGACAGGTAATCCTTGTGTGTCACTGTTTTTTTGCTAAAAGGTGATCTTGGGATAGTTTTAGTTCAAGGTTTAAGAGTACCTTAAGGCAATAGTCTCACGGTGTCCTCTGGTCTCAGGTGGTCCAATTAATCTGCCTTCTTTTAAACAATTAGAGTTTTCTACATTTCTCTCCCATTCTATCCAGGATGACTGATTGTATCCCCAGTTACATTGGTCAGTGAAGGTTGCCAGGCACCACCTATGAACTGGTTCTTGATAGAAGGTGAAAAGAAATAGAGTATGTGGCTAGAACTGTATTGATGAAGTTGGATGTGATCTAAAAGGAGTTGGAGAAAACAAAAATTACTTAACAACAACAAAATCTAGTTGTTCTCAGACTTCTGCATACCATGGAATACTAGGAAACAATGTAGCAGTGCTTAGAGTTGTGGGGGAAATTTATATCAGAAGAAATCCAGACTATTCAAGAAGCAGCTATTAAGGACAATTGAAAATAACACCCAAAACCAAAAATCCAAACTCATTGCCATTGAGTCTTCTACTTTTGGTTAGCAGCAGAGTGCTTTAACCACTGTACTACCAGGGGTCCTAAGAACACCCAAGTGCCTTAAAAGTGTTGCAGTTTATTAACAAATAACTGTAACGGAAGGAGCCAATGAATGAGGAATCAAAATGAATATACCATGTTTTTGTACAGGTAACATAACACCTACATTTTTTGTCAACCACTCCCTCCCCCAGGAGGTATTTTCATAAGTGCTGCTGTGCCAATTATTTTTTACATGTTAAAAAAAAAAGAATTAGCATAGCACATTTATGAAAATACCTCCACGGGAAGAAGATTGGAAAACAGACACAGAAGGCACATCTTATTTGGATAAAAGTACAGTAATAAGTAGGCAAAATCTTAACAATCAAAGTTAAGCATAAAGCAGGGCTTTAGTTGGTTGTTACCATCAAGTCAGTTATGATGCATGACAACCACACATGTGCAGAGTCGAACTGTCTGTTACAGAGAGTTTTCAAGACACATTTCAGAAGCAGATCTCTAGGCATTACTTCTGAGGTGCCTTTAGATAGATTTAAACTGCTAGTATTTGGGTTAGTAGTCCAGTGCTGGGATGTAATAAAGGATTTGGCTGCTAATGAAAAGGTCAGTGGTTTGAATCCACCAGCCACCCCATGGAAGAAAGATGAGGTGATCTGCTTGCATAAACATTTACAGGCTTATAAACCCATTGGGAGTCACTATGAGTTGGAATCTATTTAATGGCAGTGAATTTGCATTTTCAATAAGGCACTTGACTGCTAACCAGAGGGCTGATGGTTCAAACCCACCAGCCATTCCTCAGAAGGAAGGTTGGGCAATCTACTTCCATAGTGATATCAGCTTGGAAACCCAAGGAGGGGTCGCTATGAGTCAGGTCCGACTAGATGGCACATAACAACAATAACCAAGGACTCTGAAAGCAGGATTAGCAATATTAGTTTCAAATAATTTAAAGCCTTAAGGCCAAAAAAAAAAAAAAAAATTACATTCGTTGGCCAACCACTTCTTTTTCTTAATCTTAAGAAGTTAGAACACTGGAGTTCCAGTAAGATGGCAGAATAGGCAGACACACTACACAGACCCTCTTCAAAAAAGAAAAGGGGAACCAGTGAACACAGATACAGAAGATAATCCTGGAGCCCTGAGCTTTGAAAGGAAGGATATAGAAGTGGACGAGCCCCCAACTACTAGAAGAACCTGCATGAAAACACCAAAAAAGAGACATACAGAGAGCTGTGATCTGTCAGTGATCCTAACAGCACAGACAGCTTGGATATTGCCAGGTGGTGTTAGGACCTACAAATTAACCTAAAAATCAGCCCTGTGAGCCAGGGGCTGCATGGAGGACTGCACTGGAGGCTGGTGAATAAGGGAGAAACAATGAAGAGGGAGATGGGCTGAGCCGTGGACTTTGGCCTTTCTGTAGGATGCAGCCATTTTGAATGTTTACAACTGGTTCAAATATTTTGCATATTTAAAGTGACAGCATTCTCTCAGATTCCAGGGACCTAGGAATAGACTCCACTTTCCGGGAACCACAAGGACATTCCGGACACGAATGATTGGAAAGGTGTGATGTTCCCCTTATTACTCTTATATCCCACACCCTCTTGGTGAATGGAGGTATGGCTGTCACCCACTCCTACCCACCTTCTGGGCCAGCAGGAAATCCTTCCTACTCTGTGTGTTTGGACTGATCCTGGGTGCCCTGCCCCACCCTGCACAGATTTTTTTTTCCTTTGTTTTTGTCTGTTTTAAAATTACTGTTACTATTCTTTTTCTTTCTCTTTTTTCCCCCATCCTTTTTATTATTATTCTTTATTCTTCCATTTACAGGTACTAGTTTTCAGCAGTTTTTCTCTTCCCTGTTCCTGGTTCCCATTTTTTTTTTCTTCTTTCTTTCTTGTGTTTAACCCCATTCCTTGTTTTTCTTTTTGCATTTTTCCAATTTTTTTCTTCATTATTCTCCTCCTCTACCTTTTTGTCTTATGGCCATCTCCCCAGATATTGCAGATTTTTTTTTTCCTCTTTTCTTTTTTTGGTGATTGGTCCTGTGTGTTTGTGCAGTGTGTTTTTTGTCCACTTGTCTTTACTTTTTTTTATGGCTTTTGATTGTTGCTTTTGTCTAACTGAGTGGATGACACAACTATGGCCATATGATGCAACTAAACCTGCACATCCTGCTGCTCCACTTATAGAGTAAGAGCCACCACTTCCTTCTGTACAAACTGGCCAATGAAAAATGACCCACGGGAAAAGCCTGACTCACCCTTAACTGCTCTTCACAAACAGTTAACAGAGATCTAAATACAGCAACATCACAATGTCTCAGAGACAACAGACCATAACAGTCCACCAAAGAAACAAGATAAAGTTCTAGAAACAACGGAGCAGAATTCAGACCCAGAACACATCCCTGAGGAAGAAGCAGCATTTCAACTCCCTGGTAAGGAATTCAAAGGAATTATACTTAGGTATCTTCAAAGGACTGAGAGACAGATCAAGGAAAACACTGACAAAATTAAGGAAAACAGACAAAACCTTAGAATAATTTCAGAACAAAATACAAGAACAAAATGACAAAATAAATGAAAAGTTGGAAATGATACAAGTTCTACAAATAGAAATCCAGAAGATTAATACTAAATTTTCAGAAATAGATCACACATTGAAAGGGCAAAGGAGTAGAATCTAATCAATGGATGACAGAATTAATGAGATTGAAGACAAATAACTGAATAGTTCTTTGGAAAGAGATCAATCAGAAAAAAGATCAAAACATGAAGAAAGCCTAAGGTTCATGTGGGATACCATCAAAATAACCTATGTGTAATTGGAATTCCCGAACAGGAAGAGAAAAAGAAAGGCACTGAGAAAAATATCCAAGATTTGTTGGAAGAGAACTTCCCTGATATGAAAGATGAAAATATATCCATTCGAGAAGTCTAACAAACCCCAAACATGATAGACCTCAAAAGAAAATCACCAAGACATATCATCATCAAGCTCATCAAAACCAAGGATGAAGAAAGTATCCTGAAAGCAGCATGGGAAAAGCAAAAAGATACCTACAAAGGACAACCAATAAGAATAAGCTCAGATTTCTCAGCAAAAACTGAGAAGGCAATGGGATGGTATGTATAAAACTCTGAAAGAGAAAAATGTCCAACTAAGAATTATATTGTTATTGTTATGTGCTGTCAAGTCAGAACTGATTCATAGTGACCCAAGAATTATATACCCAACAAAATTGTCTCTCGATATGATCATTAAATTAGCAGATTTCCAGATAAGCAGAAATTAAAGGAATTTGTTAAAACCAGAACAACCTTACAAGAGATACTAAAGGGAGTTCTATGAACAGAGAACCAATGACAGCAAACAACAACCGACCATTAATATATAACGTGATATAACCCGGAAAAAACACAGCTATGGAAATATCCAAAGTAAAATAAGCTTACAAGATTGTAAACAGGGAACCAGAGACATCAATTGGCAAAGGAGGACAACTGTGGTGGTTAGGTTTGGGTGTTGACTTGGCTGGGCCTGGTTGGACAGCTGAATGTAATTATTCCCCATGGTGAGACTGGTAATTAACTCCATGGTGGAATCTATTGGAGCAAATGAGTAGCTATTTTGGGTATGTGGTCTGTTTCCTGTATATAAAAAACAGCTTTGGGAATGGTCTCTATTTTATGGCATGCTCGAACTATGCATGTAGCCAAGTCTTTGTTCAGCAGCCTGCTATGCTCTGCCGATCTTGGGACTTTCAGTGGAAGTGAATTATTCAATGGCCTGCTGTGTGGTTTGGTAATATCAGGACTGGGACTTACAATTTGTCAACTTTGGGCTTATCAGCCTCATCAGCAAGCAGCTGAGTGAAGATAAGCCTCCAGCTTCAGTGAGCTGGGAGCAGGAGGCAGAGCTGAAGCCCAAGGTTGAGGGGCTTTCACTCAACTCCTAGGCGCTGGCACTTTGAACTCCGACTTGAAGCCTCCAAACTATAAAAGAATAAACTCCTGTTTCTTCAAGCCATCTCATTTGTGGCATATTGTCAGAGCAGTACTAAGTAACCAAAACAACAACTATAAATCAAAAAAGAGGAAAACTTTATTACAGAACTGAATAGTGAGGAAATCAAGAGAGTTACAAGAGAGAATGGACTGTTCTAAACTCCGGGAGAAAATTATAAATCACAGGGTAATCTCAAAGAAACATGGTAAACCTTCACATCATGATAAAAAAAAAAAAAAAGGACAAACACAAATATTTAGCAAATACTAAAACAATAGCAACAAAGGAAATGATAACACGATTCATAAACATAATGAGCTCAGTACAGAAAATTATATGGAACAAAGAAATTGGGAATGCAAAGAAAAAACAACAAAATGACAGCAACAAATTCATACTTGTTGATAATTACACTGAATGTCACTGGATTAAATGCACCACTAAATAAGCCATCAATATGCTGTTTACAAGAGACACACCTGAGAGACAAAGACAAAAATAGACTAAAAATCAAAGATTGGAAAAAAATATATCAAATAATGGCCAACGAAAAAGAGCAGGAGTGGAAATATTAATTTCTGATAAAATCAACTTTAAGACAAAAGCCACCTTAAGAGACAAGTAAGGACATTCTATAATGATTAAAGGATCAATCAAACAAGATATACCCATTATAAATATCTATGGACCCAATGAAGGAGCCCCAAAATACATAAATCAGACTTTAACAGAATTGAAAAGGCAAATAGATGACTCTACAGTCATAGTTGGAGGTTTTAATACACCACTTTCAATGAATGATGGAACAACTGGAAAGAAACTCAACAAAGACACAGGAGAGCTAAGCAATACATTTTGTCAAATTGACCTTGTAGACATCTACAGAGCACTTCACCCAACAACAGCACAATATACATTCTTTTCCAGTGCACATGGAACATTCTGCATGATAGACCATATGGTAGGCCGTAAGGCAAGCCTTAATAAATTTAAAAACATTAAAATACTGCAAAGCATCTTCTTAGATCACAATGCTCTACAATTAGAAATCAACAATAGGAAGAGCAATGGAAAGAGAGCAAACACATGGAAACTGAACAACACCCTCCTTAAGATTGACTGGGTAATGGAAGACATTAAAAAAATGATATTAAGAAATTCCTTGAATCAAACGAGAATGAAAACAAAACGTACCTAAATCTATGGGACTTAGCAAAAGCAGTAATCAAGGGTCAATTTAAAGTGAAAAATACATCAAAAAAGAAGAAAGAGCCTAAATCAACACTTTAAGCCAACATCTCCAACAATTAGATAAAGAAAAGCCTACAGTCACCAGAAGAAAGGAAATAATAAAGATTTGTTCAGAAATCAATGAAACAGAAAACAGACAATAGAAAAAAAATCAACAAGACAAGAAGTTGGTTTTTTCAAAAGATTAATAAATTTGACATACCACTGACAAATCTAATGAAAAAAACAGGGCGAGAATACAAATAACAGGAATAAGAAAGTAAATGGGTGACATCACAACAGATCCAACTGAAATTAAAAAGAAAATATCAGGTTACTATGAAGAACTAACTGTACTCTACAAATTTGAAAATCTGGAAAAATTTACAAATTTCTAGAAACACACTACTTACCTAAACTAACACAGACTGGGGTAAAAAAGTTGAACAGATAACAAAAGAAGAAATTGAACATGCTGTAAAAAAAATTACCAACAAAAAACAGTCCTGGCCCAGACAATTTCACCGGAGAATTCTACCAACCATTCAGAGAACTGACACCAATCCTACTCAGACTCTTCCAAAACATAGAAAAGGATGGAATTCCACCCCCCAAATTCATTTTATAAAGCAAGCATAAGCTTGATACCAAAACTGGGCAAAGACATCACTAAAAAGGAAAACTGCAAACAAATATCCCTCATGAATATAGATGCAAAAATCTTCAATAAAATCCTAGCCAATAGACTGCAACAATGTATCAACAAAATCATTCATTTTGACCAAGTGGGGTTCATATCACGCATGCAAGGATGGTTCAACATTAGAAAAACAATCAATGTCAACCACCACATAAATAAAACAAAGGAAAGAACCACATGATCATATCAATTGATGCAGAAAAGGCATTTTATAAAATCCAACACCCATTCCTGATCAAAACTCTCAGCAAAATAGGAATAGAAGGGACATTCCTCAACATAATAAAGAGTATATATGCAAAACCAAAAACCAATATTGTTCTCAATGGAGAGAGACTGAAACCATGCCCCTTACGAACAGCAACTAGACAAGGATACCCTCTATCACCACTTCTATTCACCATTGTATTGAAAGTCCTAGCCAGGGCAATAAGGCAAGAAAGGGAAATCAAAGTCATCCAAATTGGTAAGGAAGAAGTAAAACTATCTCTATTTGCAGATGATATGATCCTATTCATGGAAAACCCGAGAGACTCAGTCAAAAATCTACTGGAACTAATTGATATTTTTAGCATAGTGGTGGGCTGCAAGATCAATGTACAAAAATCAGTTGGATTCCTCTACATCAGCAAAGAGATTGCTGAAAAAGAAATAAGGAAATCAATACTATACAATAGCTACCAAAAAAAATAAATAGTTGCAAATAAGTCTTGCTAGGGACACAAAAGACCTATACAGAGAAAACTATAAAAGACTACTTCAAGAAACCATTAAGAGATCTATGTAAATGGAAGAACATACCATGCTCATGGACAGGAAGATTGAACATCGTGGGAGTGTCAATTCTACCCAAAACAATCTATACATTCTATGCAATCTCAATCCAATTCTCATCAACATTCTTTAAGGATATGAAAAACCAATTTATATGGAAAGGAAAGAGATCTTGGATAAGTGTGGTGTAGTAAATTACTTAGTGTGGCTTTTCTACCCATAAGTCTTTGTAAACTCCAAGGTGGGATTTTCTATGAGCAACTGAGGAGCTCCTGATTGCTGAAGTTGTCCACCTGGAGTATTTCTGTTGGGAGTAGCACAAAACAATGTTCTGGGAGGTGCCCACTCTCTCTCATGTGCTTAGAGT
>NW_006922389.1:494664-501055 GCF_000298275.1 Orycteropus afer afer | reverse complement strand
CAAAGGGTCAAAATCCATTAAATGGGGAAGAGATTGTTTAACAAATGGTGCTGGCAAAACTGGAGATCCATTTGCAGAAAAATGAAACAAGATCTGTACCTCACACCATAGACAAAAACTAACTCCAGATGGATCAAGGATTTATGTGTGAAACCTAAAATGATAAAGTTCCTCAAGAAAAACTAAATGCAAATTTAGGGGCCCTAATCCAAAAAAACTCAGTGCCTTTGAATCGGATCTGACTCATAGCAACTCCTCCTTGGGTTTCCAAGGCAGTATCACTACAGAAGGAGATCATCCAATTTTCCTTCTGAGGAGTGGCTGGTGGGTTTGAACTGCCAGCCTTCTGGTTATCAGTCAAATGCCTTAGGCACTATGCCACCAGAGCTCATAGACTATCAAGCATAATCCAAAATGCACAAACAGCAGAAGATAAACCAGATGAATGGGACCATCTAAAAATTAATTTTTTATGTACTTCCAAAGACTTCTCCAAAAGCATCAAAAGAGAACTTACAGAATGGGAAAAATATTTGGCAATGACATATCTAACAAGGGACTTAGGTCTAAAAGTTATAGAAAACTCTGACACCTCAACAACAGAAAGATAAACAATCCAATTAGAAAATTGGCAGAAGACATGAATAGACACTTCACTAAAGAGGATATTCAGGTGACCGACAAACATGAAAAATGTTCATGATCATTAGCCATCAGAGAAATGTAAATCAAAACAACAGATACCATCTTGTCCCAGCATTAATAGCAAAGTTCAAAAAGACAAAAAATAACAAATGCTGGCGAGGATGCAGAGAGGTTGGGACTCCCATATGCTGCTGGTAGGACTGTGAAATGATACAACCACTGTGGAAACATTATGATGATTCCTTAAAAAGTTGGACTTAGAAATAACATTTGATCCAGAAATTCAATTACTAGGTATCTCTCCTCAAGAAGTGAGAGCCAGGACAATAACAGATATATGCGCACCCATGGGTACTGCAGCACTTTACAACAAGAAAAAGATGTGAACAACCTAGGTGCCCATCAACAGAAGAATGGATAACCAAACTGGTACATAAACACAATGGAATACTATGCAACCCTAAAGTCCAACACAGAATCTGCAAAACTTCAAATAATATGGATGAACTTGGAGTACGTTATACTGGTGAAAAAAAGTCAATCACAGAAGGACAAATATTAGTTCATTATTTTAAAAAGTCAAGGAAAGTTTTATATATGGAAGGAAACTTTATTTGTTAGTTACCAAGGATTGATGGAAGGGGAAGAACATTGCAAAAATAAAAATTAAAAAAAATGAACATAGATGGAAAAAAGGTAACTGTGTTTCGTAAGAATTAAAAAATACTGAGGATAGTTAATAAAATTCCCATAAGCAAAGTGTAAAGGCAACCAACAAGTTGGGAAATAATTTTTCAACATATGCGACTCATGTATCTCTGATAAGGTAGATAATTTTGTGAGCTGTACTTTATTAATTCAGTTTTATGTTATTGTCTATAGTAAAAGGGATTTGAACTGGCATTATACTAGGATGAGGCATAAAAGTGGGGAAAGAAAAGCTGGGGAACAACAGGGGTGAGCAGTGGCAGGGGTCCAGGTAAGGGGAGGGTGGAGAGGTTTCAAACAGCTAAGGAAGACAAACTTGTCTGTCAGTTTGTTGTACTGTGGTGGCTTGGTGTTGCTGTGATGCTTGAGGCTGTGTCACCGGTGATTCAAACGCCAACAGGGATGCACATGGTGCAGTTTTCAACGCAGCTTAAAGACTGAGACACACTAGGAAAAAGGAGGAGGCCATCAACTTCTCAAAGAACTGTTTGATACATTACTGCACAACTTTATGAATAGCCAGGAAGCATTGTCCAATACAATGCAGGAGGATGAGCCCCTTAGGTATGAAGTCTCTCAAAATACAACTGGGAAAGAGCTGCATCATCAGAGTGGAACAAACCTTGTTGTTATGTGCCGTCGAGTCAGCCCTGACTCATAGCGACCCCTCCTTGGGTTGCCGAGGCAGTATCACTATGGAAGTAGATTGCCCCATCTTCCTTCTGGGGAGTGGCTGGTTGGTTTGAACCGCCAGCCTTCTGGTTAGCAGTCAAGTGCCTTAGCCACTATGCTACCAGAACAAACCTTACTAATGTGGATAAAGCAAAGCTTTTGAGACCTCCATTTGCTGACATAGCATGAATCAAATTGAGGTGAAACAGCTGCAAACATCCATTAATAATAGGAACATGGAATGTGCAAACTCTGAATCTAGAAATATTGGAAGTTGTCAAAAATGAAATGGAACACATAAAGATTGATATCCTCGGCATTAGTGAGCTGAAATGGATCGGTTTGGCCATTTTGAATCATAAAAACATATGATCTACTATGCCAGAAATGACAATTTGAAGAGGAATGGCGTGGCATTCATCATTACAAGGATGTTTCAAGATCTACCCTGAAGTACAATGCTGTCGGTGATAGGATAGTATCCATACATCTACAAGGAAGACCAGTTCATATGACTGTTACTCAAATTTACACACCAACCACCAAAGCCAAAGATGAGGAAATTGAAGATTTTTATCAACTGCTGCAGTCATAAATTGACCAAATGTGCAATCAAAACATTAATTATCACCAGTGACTGGAATGCAAAAATTGGAAACAAAGAAGAGCCACCAGTAGTTGGAAAATTTGGCCTTGGTGACAGAAATAATGCCGGAGATCACATGATAGAATTTGGCAAGACCAACAACTTATTCATTGCAAATACCTTTTTTCAACAACACAAATGGTGGATATACACGTGTACTTCACCAGATGGAATACACAAGAATCAAATTGACCACATCTGTGGCAAGAGGCAATGGAAAACCTCACTATCTTCAGCAAAAACAGGCCAGGAGATGATTGTGGAACAGACCTTCAACTGCTCATATGCAAGTTCAAGTTGAAGTTGAAGGCAATTAAAACAAGTCCATGAGATCCAAAATATAACCTTGAATATATCCTTCCTGAATTTAGAGACCATCTAAAGAATATATTTGATGCATTGAACTGCATTGAATGCTGTTATATATTTGAATATATTTGAATGTATTGAACATTGACTGAAAACCAGAAGAATTGTGGGATGATATCAAGAACATCATCCATGAAGAAAGCAAGAGGTCATTAAAAAGATGAGAAAATACCAAAATAAATGTCAGAAGAGACTCTGAAACTTGTCCCTGAGTGGAGAGTAGCTAAAGTAAATGGAAGAAATGACAAGATAAAAGAGCTAAACAGAAGATTTCAAAGAGCAGCTTGAGCAGACAAAGCCAATTACTATAATGAAATGTGCAATGTCCTGGAGTTAGAAAACCCCAAAAGGGAAGAACAAGATTGGCATTTCTCAAGCTGAAAGAATTGAGGAAAAATTTTAAGCCTTGAGTTCAAATAGTGAAAGATTCTGTGGGCAAAATATTGAATGATGCAGGAAGGATCAAAAAAAGTTGGAAGGAATACACAGAGTCACTGTACCAAAAAGAACTGCTAGATCTTCATCCATTTCAGGAAGTGGCATATGATCAAGAACCAATGGTTTTGAAGGAAGAAGTCAAAGCTGCACTGAAGGAATTGGGGAAGAACAAGGCTTCAGGAATTGACAGAATACCCATTGAGATGTTTCAACAAATGGATGCCTCACTGGAGGCACTCATTTGGTTATGTCAAGAGATTTGGAAGACAGCTACCTGGCCAACTGATTGGAACAGATCCATATTTGTACCCATTCCAAAGAAAGATGATCCCACAGAATGTGAAAATTACCAAACAATATCATTAATATCACATGCAAGTAAAATCTTACTGAAGATAATTCAAAAACAGTTGCAGCAATATATTGAGAAAGAACTTCCAGAAGTGCAAGCTGGATTCAGAAGATGACGTGAAACATGGGATATCATTGCTGATGACAGATGGCTCTTGGCTCAAAGCAAACAATACCAGAAAGATGTTTACTTTTGTTTTATTGACTATGCAAAGTCATTTGATTGTGTCAATTGTAACAAATTGTGGATAACATTGAGAAGAATGGGAATTCCAGAACACTTCATTGTACTCATGAGGAACCTGTACCTTGACCAGGAGACTGTCATGCAAACAGAACAAGGGGACACTGCATGGTTTCAAATTAAGAAAGGAGTGTGTCAGGGTTGTATCCTTTCACCATACTTATTCAATCTATATGCTTAGCAAATAATCCAGGAAGCTACACTATATGAAGAAGAATGTGGCATCAGGATGGCTTATTAACAACCTGTAGTATGCTGATGACACAACTTTGCTTGCTGAAAGTAAGGACAACTTGAAGCACTTACTGATGAAGATTGAAAAATACAGTCTCTAGTATGGATTACACCTCAATATAAAGAAAACAAAAATCTTCACAACTGGACCTATAAGCAGCATCATGATAAATGGAGAAACTTCACACTGTCAAAGACTTCACACTGCTTGATTCTACAATCAACACCAATAGAAGCAGCAATCAGGACATCAGATGACATATAGCACTGGGAAAATTGGCTGCAAAGGACCTCTTGCAAGTACTGAGGGGCAAAGAGTTCTCCTTGAGGACTAAGGTTTGCCTGACACAAGCCATATTTTCAATACCTCAATGCATGTGAGAGCTGGACAATGCATAAGGAAGACCTAAGAAGAATTGATGCTTTTGAGTTGTGGTGCTGGTGAAGAATGCTGAAAGTATCACGGACTGCTAAAAAAAAAAAAAACCTAACAAATCTATCCTGGAGGAAGTGCAGCTGGAATGCTCCTTGAAAGTGAGAATAGTCAGACTTTGTCTCACCTACTTTGGTCATGCTATCAGAAGGGACCATTCCCTGAAGAAGGATGTCATGGTTGGTAAGGTGGAGGGTTGAGGGAAGAGGGGATGCCCTCAATGAGATGGATTGACACTGTGGCAGTGGCAATGGGCTGAAGTATAGCAAGGATTGCGGAGCTGGCGTGGGACCAAGTGGTGTTTCTTTCTGCTGTGCATAGAGTCGCTATGAGTTGTAGACGACTCGAAGGCACCCGACAACAACAGCAACAACAGCATTATACTAGGAAGCCCAAAGTCACCCTGAGATGGTATCATTTATCCATACAGAATCTTCCAGTTAGCTTGAAGTTTGGGACTCAATAGAAAATTTTCATTAAGATTTTTTTGCAGTATAAAATTGATTACTTATCTATTTATTTTTGCCAAACAAGGCTCAAGTTAATACAAGTGTGTCAATGTTACACAAAAATCAAGTTGCCTAAGTGCTCTTCTGGTGCCTGTTTTAACTACATGATCTATTGTATTAAAGTTGTTTCTTTCCCACAATAGTTAGAGAAAAATGAAAGCATTGATGAGTATGTTAGAATCTCGATTATTTTAACCTTCCTTGACAACCAAGGCAAATGGATTTGTGACTCGCAACATGGAACATTTTTATTCTTGTCATATATTTGTAACACCACATAATTTTTGTAGAGTAACAGTTATATTTTTAGTAAGGGAATTATTTCCTCTGAGGGAAATTGTTGTTGTTATGTGCCATCCAGTTGGATCCAACTCATAGTGACCCCTCCTTGGGTTTCTGAAGAAGTATCACTACAGAAATAGATTGCCCATCCTTCCTTCCGAGGATTGGCTGGTGCATTTGAACCGCCAACCTTCTGGTTAGCAGTCAACTGCCTTAGGCACTACACTACCAGAGCACCTCTGAGGGAAAGTTCTGAACATGAAAGCATTAAAACAAGAGACAAGGAGTGGAGGTCATTTATCCTGTTTGTACTGTATTCAAAGTCACTAAGTATTTTCTAGGGGTAGAAAGAAGACCTAGGTTTAGGAACTAAATTGTCATTCTGATAGTTCTGATATTCTGATAGTTTTATCATTTGTTTCCCTATATCATTTTCCATCTTGAAAATATTTCTTAATCCTACTTAAAAGGCTCACATTCTTGGGGTGACTCCACAACTAGGTTATGGGATCATCTCAAACCATCTTTACTCACATGTCTAGCAATTGATGCTATCTTTTGGCTGAGATATAGCTGGGGTTAGTTGACCAGAGCGTATGAACATGGCTTCTCCCTTTGTCCTGGGCTTCTTCACAGCATGGTAGTCTTAGAGTAGCTGGAATTTTAAATGTCTCAGGGCTGCAAAAACAAATATCATTTTTTAAAATTTATTTTTATTGTTATTTGGGTGAGTTTACAGAGCAAATTCACTTTCCATACAGCATCTCCATGCACTTTGTCTCATGATATTGATTACAATTTCCCACAATGCAACAGCTCCTCTCCCACTTCCTCCCCATAGTTACCTCTTCCCTGTGTCC
>NW_006922389.1:488836-490034 GCF_000298275.1 Orycteropus afer afer | reverse complement strand
TCTGTCTGTCTCGTTTTTTGGTATTTTCACGCAAATTCTTCTGCTAGTTGGGGTTTAGTCCACTTCTATATCCTTCCCTTCAAGGCTCATGGGTCCAAGATTATCTTCTCTGTCTGTGTTAATTTGTTTCCCTTTTCTGTGTTGAAGAGGGTCTGTGCAGTCTTTCTGCCTAGTCTGCCATCTTACTGGAACACACTGCTTGCAGGCTTTTAAGATCCCAGTTGCTACTCGCCAAAGTAGGATGTGGAACAATGAAAAACAAATGTCTTAAGATAACTAATTAGTGGAGACTACATGGCTTTATCTGATTTTGGCTCAGAAGTCATATAGCATAATTACCACTGTAGTAAATTGGTCAAGGATTTCATAAGTCCATCCAGATTCAAGAGAAGGGGCATAGACTTCATTTCTTGATTGGAGAAGTGTCAAAGAATTTTGGATACATGTTTTAAAACCAACATAGGCTACATCCAAACCCCAGATCCCATTGCTGTTGAGTTTTCCTGACTTATAATGACCCGATAGGGCAGAGTAGAACTGCTCCATAGGGTTTCCAAGGCTGTAATCTTTATGGAAGCAGATGGCCACATCCTTCTCCCATGTAGGCTACATAGGTCACCAATATCAGAAAAGAGGACAACAAAAATGAAAATAGTAATGAAAATCTGTCTTCTTGGCTGCCTATGAAAGACATTTGGCTCTAATTAAGCTGTGGCTGTTGCTGGCTGTCCAAGTGCTGTTTTAGAGAAATGTCTAAGATTCTTGTACTTTTTTATTCAGGGAAACCTTCCTCACAAACATTACATACCAGGGAAAATAAAAATCTCTCATATCAGCCACATGCCTAAGTCTCTGTTACCCTCTAGAAGTAGGGATAGCAAAACAAAACAAAACAAAAATTAGGGCCTCTTACAAGCTTACTTGCTGGTCCTCACATTAGCTTACTCAAAGTACTGAGCATTACGTTACCCAATTATAGTAGGTGTATGAAAAGATTGTTCAGGTGTCAACAGTATTTCCCAGTACAATTTCAAGGAATCTTCCTTTCAGTCTTCTCAGTGTATCATTGTCTTCAAGGAGCTATTATCATTACATCTCCCAAAGAAACTCTGTAGTACTTGGCTTCAGGATACCAGACACAGATCCTGTGTTCTCCCAGATTCATGAGGGAAGATATTTTGAGACAGTGCTCATTATT
>NW_006922389.1:485983-488611 GCF_000298275.1 Orycteropus afer afer | reverse complement strand
TTATGCAATGCTTTCATTTGCCTCACTTTCCATTTGCTTGCTTTTTCCTCTACTACTATTTTTACCTATGAAATATCTCTCTATTGTTTTTGATACTGAACCTAGTGTTTTTTTTTTATGTCAATGAAACCAATTATCTCTTCTTGTCTACAAGATGCTTGCATATCCTAAGTGATAATTTTGATGCTATCTAATTTGTCCATCTTGCATTCATAGTAGAAAATAATTTTTTTTTTTTTTTTTTTTTGACAACAGGTCACATGTCAGCTACTTGGAACAGTTTCACATGTTGTAATACAAACCTCATTAAAAGAAGGCAGCTGTTCAGTAAATCCAACTTACAGTAAATCCACAAATACTCTCAGTGCAACTATAGTCCTTGAAGGAAGTTTGAGAGCTTTCCTTTTGGGAATACACTTGTGACCCTAAACTATAAAAGAATAAATTTCTTTTGTGACCCAAACATGAATTAATTCTACTTTAGCAATATCTCTGCTAAGTGTCCATAGCTGAGTATTTGCTTCCCTTCTGGGTGGTAGATGGAGATAACAAATCAGAAATAGAGACTGATGATCAAGTACTTGGAGTATAAAACTAAAAATGAAGCATAAGGAGAAGTGATACAGTGTTGAGTGTGTTGGTGAGTGTGGGGGACATGATGAGTGTTCTGAATGTTGACAGAAGTTAAGGAGTTTTCTTGACACAATATTCAAAACAGAGAAAATGTTTTTATGAAAAAGAAAGCTAAACAACAGCAACAACAAAACAAAATAAAACAAAACAAAAACACTGATTAAATATACTCAATGACGTGCTTATTTATCAGTGAAAAGTACTAATTCTCCTAGTTTTAGAAAAGCATGTAACACAAGAAACGGAACACAGTGAGGCATAACTTGGGCTTTGGCAGTGTGTCTCTTAGCTAAGAGAAAAATAAACTCCCCAAAGTTTTTTGGTCATCTTGTGACAGATTGGTAAAGGTTGGATTTCTTCTCAAGAGCTATATTGCTGGAGGTGAGAGTACTGAGAAAAGAACAAGTTGATTGTTGCTGTGAGTTTTTAGGGAGAAGAAGAGACATAATGAGGAAAGATCCATGGGACATTGGATGGGGAAAAATGACACAGCAGACTCTAAGGGTTAGAAGTGGAAACTCCAGGACTAAACAACTGATAGAGTTAACTTTAGAAGTTAGAACTTTAGTTTAGAACTGTAGAAGGAAGCACAGGTACTATGAGGTGATTCATGACAATATGGAAAAATATAATGGTTTTTATTTATCCACATAGACTCATTTAGTGTTAAAATGTGTTAGTCACTGAGCTTAGTATGGAAGATCCAGAGATCTGAGACAGACTGACCTCATGGAGCCCTCAGAGTGGAATTGAAAGGAATTACTGTGCTTCCTTTGAATGCTTGTTTGTCTCAAATAATTAAAGAAAACCTCTCATAATCTCAGACTCAATATCTTTCCAAGACTAATCCACTTGTTGTGAAATAAAAAAAATAAAATAACAAGTTTCACAAGTGTTAACAGTTGGAGATAGTAGAAGAAAAGTGGTTGCAATTGTGTGTTTGTGGGTATGGCAGACTGAAAATGACTCCCCAAGATATATCCTCATCCTAATCCCTGGAACCTGTGCCATCTACCTACCTTATTTGGAAAAGAGTCTTTACAGTCACTTTGGTTTTCACCCAGTGAAACAAATTTCAGACTTCTGACCTCCAGAACTGTGAGGGAATAAATTTTTGTTCTTTTAAGCCACTACCTTTGTAGTAATTTGTTACAGGAACAATAAGAAATGAATACATTGAAGAATGGCTTATAAAGGTGTGAATATAATCCTAATACTCTCAATTTTCTGATGATAATCATAATCTTCTCCATTGCATTTGTGGATATCTATTTTTAATGTATCTGTAATAACATGATTATTTTCCTCATTTCTCTCTTCCTCTCCCCTCTCTTCACATCCCCTCCCCTTTCTTATTTTTCTTCCTCTTCCCACCTGTTGTGGATTGACTTGAGTCCCCTAAAAGTATATGTCAACTTGGCTAGGATATGATTTTCAGTATTATGCTATTATCCTCCATTTTTTGATTTGATGTAACTATCTTTTGTGTTGTAAACCTTAACCTCTAAGATGTTAATGAGGCAAGATACAATGCACAAGATTAAGTTGTATCTTGAGTTAATCTTTTTTTGAGACATAAAGGAGATTAAACAAATAAACAGAGATCAGAGAGACCTACTACCACCAAGAAAGAAGAGCCAGGAGCGAAGGACTTCCTTTGGACCTGGGGTGCCTACAATGGGACCCTCTTAGTTCCAGGGTAAGATTGATGTTGATAAACATGGAGCTTTTCAAGGAATGCTGGACCCCATAGATTTTGAAAGGTGACAAAGATTTTCCCCAGAGCAAATAGAGAGAGAAACCCTTCTAGAGCTGGTGTCTTGAATTTGGCCTTCTAGTCTCCTAAACTATAAAAGAATAAATTTCTGTTTACTAAAGCCATCCACTTGTGGTATTTCTGTTGTAGCAACACTAGATAACTGTGGTAATTAAGATTGTATGTCAATTTGGCTGGGCCTGGTTGAGTGGCTGGGCAGCTGGATGTAGTTATTCCTC
>NW_006922389.1:484458-485621 GCF_000298275.1 Orycteropus afer afer | reverse complement strand
ATTTGTGGTATATTCCTGTCAGAGCAGCAGTAGGTAACTGAAACAATAACTATCACAGAATGTGGCACCAGGAGTGGGGTGCCACTGGGCACATATAAATAGATTTAAAGAGCTTTGTAACACTTGCTCAAGGATGGAGGACACAGGTTGGGTGATCCAACAGGTTTGAGGGGCTGAGAGGTGAAGGATCCAAGAAGAAGAAGCTGAAGAGACAGGGAATACAGGAAGCAAAGCAGCCTCACTCTCAAATGGTAGGGCCACAGACTTCTGGGATCTCAAAATGTGGAACCACAACCTCCTAAATGTCCGCGAGTCAGATTTTCAGTTGCTTAGTTCCAGAGGTTGAGGCTTCTGTTCATGAGTGCCAGGGGTATGAGGCAGGAGCCATTGCCCAAAGCTAAGGTTGTGGGGCTGCCATGCCCAAGAGGCAGAAGTGTGGGTCCTGCTAAGAGTTGAGGGGATGGGGTTGCCAATCAGTTGAACAAAGAGAATGGGCCCACTGAAAGCCAAGGGGCAGAGTTGCTGACACAGTGAACCTGGAAGATTAAGATGAAGCTCAGGGCCAGAATCCAGAGAGCATGGCACACATCCAGAGTCTGTACGGCAAGATAATTACTTACATAGTTTCAAAGAACAGAGGATTATTTAGTTTTTGAGAGCTAATGTAAATTCTTCTGCTGGATTTTTGGCTTACTTGGTACCCATTAACCATTCTTGTACTCCAATTTCTCCCATTTTTAATGGAAAAATCTACCCTGTCTCTGTTCCACTATTATACTTTGAAAGCAGATATTCTAGATTCACAGATAAAGAAGAAGAATTTTGCCCCAGGATAGAATTTGGATTTGAAGTTGACTTTTGACTTTTGGGATGATATGATGAGATGAGTATGTTTTACATGTGACAAGAACATGAATTTTGAGAGTCCAAAGTGTGGAATGTTGTGGATTGAACTGAGTCCCCTAAAATATATGTCAACTTGGACATGGTTCTCAGTATTATATAGTTATCCTTCATTTTGTGATCTAATTATCCTATATATTGTAAATCCTAATCTCTATGATGTTAAAGAGGCAGGATTTGTGGCAGTTATATTAATGATGCAGGATAAAATCTACAAGAGTAAGTTGTATCTTGAGTCAATCTCTTTTGAGATACCAAAA
>NW_006922389.1:478922-483643 GCF_000298275.1 Orycteropus afer afer | reverse complement strand
TAATTACCTTCCTTGCTCCTCTCTTCCTCTCCCTGCTTTTCACATCCCCTCCCCTCTCTCTTTTCTTTCCTTTGCTTTCCCACCCCTCTTCTCCAACCTATTTCTCTTTCCCTTTTTCTCTGTCTCATTCACTCATTATCTGACACACATATATACAAATACACAAATAAATATGAGGCAATATTTTTATAGTAAAACAAAACACTTTCTAAATCAAGGCAAATACTTATTTATATTATAATGTTCTCCAAAGTTCTGCTTTAAATATATATATATTCAAATATTCAAGTACTTAGGGTTGGGGAAGAAAGTGTTGCAAGCCATAGAAATTTGTATTATATCATATTTACAGTATCTTTACTATGTCCTCCAATCTTGAACTATAACATTTAAAATCTGAGACAAATCCTAAGATGTAAAAAAGAGTGATGAGTGATGAAAGTAAAAGAAGGCTGTTGTGTTGGAAGAAACCCTTGCTTGGAGGGCTGTTTGGTGAAAAACCATATGAAATAATAGTGTTGAGACAAATGACCAGGTTATTCCTAAATCCAAAGTTAAAAATCATAGTGTTTCTTTTGATAGTTGTGACAATAGCTTTGGATAAAAGTTAGTTGCACAATCACTAATTACTTCCACAAAATTTCAACAGTAATTTTATCCAGATTGTCAAACAGATGTTGCCTTCTGCATTACAAATTAATGATGCCAACAGTTGGAATCTCTCTTAAGATTCTGTGTGGCCACTCAAATTTTCTTTTCCCCATTGAATTGTGCCAAAAATAATACTACTAACTAATTCAACTTTTGGCAGGCTAAACACATTCAGCCTCAAGGAATGAGAGAGAAGTAAAATACCTTAATATCTGACCACCAGGCCAATCAAAATAAAGCAATCATTCAGGTTCTAAAGAGAGTGTTCTACCACAGCCATATTGGCTCCAGAATGAATGTTGGGGTAAATATTTTGGAGTTGTCTAGCACCAGGGAAATGTGGGATCTGTATTGTGTTCAAGATTCAACTGTAGCTCCAACTACTGAATTGTTTCTAAAGACTATTCCTCATGAGGTAAAGTTAGAAAGATTTCTTAGTGATTCAAGAGACATAAAGGAAATTAAAATATTGTTCCTTGTGTTATTTGACTCTGGTGATAGTTATTTCTGTAGAATAAGAAATTGAGTGCCCATTAGAAATGTATAAAGACCTGAATATCATTAGTGCATGTATGCATTGCTTTTCCAGTTTCAATTTTATTGAAACTCACCTAATTTCACTGTAGCCAGAAGCAGTTCTTATAAGAAGATTTTACTCTGTTTTTGGTGTACCACATCAAGGAGGGCCCAGATGGAGCAATCTACTTCTATAGTGATACTGCCTCGGAAACCCAAGGAGGGGTCGCTATGAGTCAGGTCCGACTCGACGGCACATAACAACAAACGACAACAACTCACCTCTGTCTAGAACAGTAGGATTATTTGTAGTATCTTGCTTGAACAATTTCTCTTAGAAAGATTAGCACAAGGCAGGTCCTTATGAGGCAGAGGTTAAAGATGTCCCAAATGTCCAAACTGCTGTGCCACTCCATCATTTCAGATATTAACTCCTCCTCTCAGTAATCTCTCCTACCGTAAGTTTCTGTATTTCACTCTAACACCTTACAGAACTCGCAGACACCCAAGGGATGATCTCCTGTAGTGGTAGTGGAAGCTGGCATGCTGGCAAATCTCAGGTCTGTAAGTATATCTGGAAGATCCTCCCAATTCTCAGGGTTTGATGAACCTCAATCAGCAGATCAGATGACAACTGTGTCCCAAATCCAGGAGTGAGATGTCAATGAGCCAAAATGCAGAACCGGAGCAAGGGGAGGGCAAACCTCCTTAGAAGATTCATATGTAATCACCTTTAGGAAGCTAAAAGTGATTATATGAGTTATACCCTCCAGCAAGGTGGGACTCAAGATATATCCTACCTGTGCTGCTCCAACAGAAATAAGCCAAGTGGATGGCTTTAACCTTCAGCAGCTACTCAGTTGCTCAGGGCAAATCCCATGACAGAGAAAACTGCCAGTCATAGGGAACGACTACTACCAGCTGCCCAGCCAAATTGACACCTGACTTTAACTACCATGCAACCCCAAATAGGCATGGATAATAGGATTTACAGTACATCACAAAATGGAGGACAATGGCTAGAAGCACCACATCAAGCAATTCACCACAGATCCCCCTTTTTTTTTTAAAAAAAAAAAAAAATCATAGTAGTTATATAGTAGAAGTAAAGGTAAATCACACCATTGTTGACTTGTAGAGTCACAATGTTTGTGGTTGAGTGAATTATAGATATTGTTGTGGGTTTTGCCACCAGTATAATAACTGGGATGTTGTTCTTGTTATGTTTGTTGTTATGTGCCGTCGAGTCGGCCCCGACTCATAGCGACCCCTCCTTGGGTTTCCGAGGCAGTATCACTACGGAAGTAGGATTGCCCAACCTTCCTTCCGAGGAGTGGCTGGTGGGTTGTAGCAAATATTAAAAATTTATGCTTTATTATATCAATATATGAAAATAAAATTCTTAAAATCATCAACATTTAACTATGAAGGGAGAAATGAGAAGCCAAAGAAACAGTGAAAGACAAGTTCTTATCCTCATTAAATGCTTTGCAAGCAAAAATAAGCCCTATTTTTGTTAATTTATAGTTTATCTTCAGAGACATATGATAGACAATTAAATGATGAAAGATGGACAAATATTAGATTGCTTCTGTTCATACCTCCAGATCCATTCTCCATCCTTTTCCCACTGGCATGTATTCCACAAGCTTGGCCTCTAGGAACTACATTAACTGAGTCCCTTGCCCTCTGGTTTTCTGCCTGAAATTAGTAGAAGTTCATAGAGTGGGAAGAGAGTGAAACTGTTGAATTTGTTCTCTCAATTTCTTCCTTGAAGTCAATATGAATTGGCTGTATTCCTTAACCAAATCTCATAACACCTGTGTCATCCAGCTTTCTTTTGTGAGAGAGCTTATTCAACTTACCCCATCATGGTAGTCAGAAATTGTGAGGAATCCTGCTGGTACTAGTCTCAGGACATTGTACCATAACATAACTTTACCCATATACTCCCCATATCTGTAAAAATAGTCCCTTTATTCAACGATCCTTAAATTGCCCAAGTCAATTGTGCATTCTATTTTCTGATAGACTCTGATCAAAGCATACTTCATGCTTTGAATGTGCACCAGACTTTGTGCAAGTCCTCTTTATTATTTTTATGCATCATTAGGCTTTCATTTAGCAAATAGCTTATACTTACACTTCAGGAAACATTGCTCAAAAATCTTGAAGGGCTCCTACATTATCACCATTAACCAAACCAAGCCTACTATCATTGAGTCAATTCTGACTCATAGAAACCCCCATTGTGTTTCCAAGGCTGTAAATGTTTTCAGAAGTAGATTGTCTCATCTTCCTTCTAGTAGTTAGTAGGTTTGAACCACTGACCTTCTGGTTATCAGCTAAATGCCTTACCCACTGCGCCACCAGAGCTCCTTCATTATCACTGTACAACCTTACAAATCAGCAAATTAACTTTAAAACAAAACTATTGTTTAATCCAGAAATAATCATTCAAATTTTACCACAAATCACAACATTGTCCCTTTTTCCTTCCATGGCCAGGATATTAGACAGAAACATATGTTGCAGTTATCTCTCAGTTCTCATCACTCTCCTTCAATCTGAAATGGTTCCTCTTTGTTTGTCTCCATATCCTTGATAATTTTAAAGTAAAGGTATTTCATTCCATAGAATGATCCTGAACATGAGTGTGATTAAAGCTTCCTCGTGCCAGACAGTTCATTCAAGAATATTTTCTTGCATTTATGTCACGAATACTCAAAACCAATTATCTGTTTTTGTTGTATCACATCAAGGAAGGCCCATACAATATCAGATGGTTCTCACCTCTGGTCTCCTGGTCAAGTTGGTGTTTGAAAGTGTTTCCAATTTAAAGTCATCATTTTCCCTGTATTATGCTATAGTTTGACAGCGAATTATTCTGATACTACACAAATATACTATCTTCATCAAACTTTCATTATTACTTTTAGCATCTGTTGGTAGATTTTAATCTTTATCAATAACCAGCCTTACAAGAGATACTAAAGGGAGTCCTTTGAACAGAAAACCAAAAATAACAAATAACAACTGACCATTAATACACAAGATGACATAACCCAGAAACCATAGCTATGGACATATCCAAAGTAAAATGAGCTTTCATGATTGTAAACCGGGAACCAGAGACATCAGTTGGCAAGTGAGGACAACTACAAACAAAATGAGAGAAACTACTGTGTAGTTACAGAACTTCTAAATGGTGAGGAAGTCAAGAGAGTTGCAAGATAGAATGGACTGTTCTAATCTCAGGTAGAAAATTATAAGTCACAGGGTAACCTCAAAGAAAAATGATAAACTTTCACATCACAATAAAAAAGAGGAAAAGCACAAATATTCAGCAAATACTAAAAGAACAGCAACAAAGGAAATGATAGCACGATTCATAAACATAATGAGTTCAGCACAAAAATAATAATGGAGCAAAGAAAGCAGGGACACCGTGAAAAAACACATAACAAAATGACAGCAACAAATTCAAACTTATCAATAATTATCCTGAATGTTAAAGGATTATACGCACCACTCAAGAGATGGAGAGTTGCAGA
>NW_006922389.1:470840-473881 GCF_000298275.1 Orycteropus afer afer | reverse complement strand
AATATGGCAGCATTGAGGATGAGAAAGACATAGAGAGGTACATGGGAGGTACAGGCAGCACATATAAACCTTTTTGCACATACAGTACTGCGTTGTGAGTGAAGGCAAACATGGGTATGTGGATGGATAGAGGGGTGGACAGGCTAAACGATTAACTATGTCTATGAAATGGTGAGTGTATCCAAGAACATATATAGGGTTGGCAGAGAATGGTCCTATAAGTTTATGTGAATGATCAGAATTCCCAGGTATATAGTAGAGGTGACAAAGGGCAAGGTTATGATCACTGCTAGTTGAACCTGCGGGCTTGGGACAATAGTCACAGAGGACATCAAGATCAATTGGCATAACATACTATACAAAACATTGTTCTACTTCTACTTTGGCAAGTAGTGACTGGGAACTTGAAAGCTAGCAAGCTGCCATCTAGATGCAACGATGAGTCTCTCCTCGTCCAGGGCAAAGAAGAATGAAGAAAACCAAAATTTATGGAAACAATTAATCCTAGCGACTGGTACACCATGCAGTCTGCAGCCTATACAACTATGAGACCAGAAGAACTAGATGGTGCCCAGCTACCACCTTCATCCACTTGGAAGGGGA
Organism: Orycteropus afer afer; assembly: GCF_000298275.1. Classification (NCBI taxonomy): domain Eukaryota; kingdom Metazoa; phylum Chordata; class Mammalia; order Tubulidentata; family Orycteropodidae; genus Orycteropus; species Orycteropus afer. Next base: position 473,278 of record NW_006922389.1, on the reverse strand, counting down.
TCTATGTAGGAGATGTTTGTTAGAGATGGAGAACAATGTGGAACAAAACTCAAAATCATTTGGAGAAAAAAAAAAAAAGGTGGGGACCAAGTTTGCTGGTCCGATAGAGCCTGGTGGAACCACTGTGACTATGGCCCCTAGCTGCCCTTCAGGTCTGGAATTGAACCCACACCTGTGGTTTCCAGCCAAACAAAATACTGGCATATGAGTTGAACATTTACCTCAAGAAGATACGCTCCTTGGAGAGAACAATCATGGGAGAAAGAAGGGCTGCTTATGTACAGGGAGACAACTCAGGGTCAGGAGTATATGGAGGGATGGACACAGGGAAGAGGTAACTATGGGGAGGAAGTGGGAGGGCAGCTGTTGCATTGTGATAAATTGTGGTCAGTGACATGAGACAAAGTATATGTGAACTGCTGTATGGAAAGTGAATTTGCTCTGTAAATCTTCACCTAAATCACAAATAATAATAAAAAAAAGATAGATCATGATCACTTTTTGCCTCTACTATTCCAAATATTTTCTAACATTCCTTGCCTCCAGTATCACTGTCCTCTAATCAACCTGTATAATGTATTCAGAAGTATATTCCTGACATACAAATATTTTCCCCAGAATAAAACACATACTTCTTAGCAAGGCGTGCAAGAACCTCATTTCCTTCCTACTGTGAAGTTCTTTTGCTCTTTGTATTCTAAGATCTAACAAGATTGCAGTAATTGCTTTTCATTTAATGAACCATGTTAGCTCTCAACTTGTATTTTTTCACCTGCCTTGAAAATTCTTTCAAGATAACTCCCATTTTATCTTTATTTGTGAACACTGGCTCTAAATAGATTGAGACTTTTCTCTCATCTATCCCATATACATTTCCATTACATCTATTTTATATTGTATTTCACTGTGCCATGGCTTCTACAGAGTACATATTTTGTCTGTTCTTCTTTCAGCCCTTAGTATATTACAGAATTTCTGGTACATAGTAATGTTCAACTCAATGGCAAACAACAACAACAACAACAACAGTAATGTTCAATACATATATGTCTCTTTAGATATCTCCTTAACTAGAACACTTAAGAACAATTAAAATATGACTTATGCAAAAAAATATGACTTAACAAACTTTGGAATTACAAATATAATGAGCATCCATATGGCTTCACTCTTAATAGGTCAGAATATTTTCGAAATATAACTCAATCCTAGTTGAGTATGTTGAACTTTTGAAGAAAATGCAGTTTGCAACTGTCGAGAATTAAAACATAGGTGCAGTAAATTATAGACATCAACAGGTTTATTATCTCTACTGTCTATTTTGTGTCTTTTTCCCCTACAATCATCAGAATGCTTTATATATCATATTTGTTCTCTTTTGAAAGGCACTGTGTGTGGGTGCTCTGATGTGTAATTTGCCCATAAGGAAAGAAAATTACTGCTAGAGAAAAATGTAGGCAGTGTCTCTTCTTATCTTTGGAGAAAAAGTATTATTACATAACTGTTCTCCAACTTTTTGAAGAAATTTTATCTGTTAAGACTCCCCCAATACTGTTGTAACTGAAGTTGTTAGATGGCTTCCAGCATTATGTCCATTCATTAACTCACTTAATGAATGTTCATTAAATGCCAAGTACTTGCTGGCTATTGTCTCAGATGCTGGGGTTTCAATAACAAATTACACAGAATCCCTATCCTCATAGAGATTATAGGCTAGTAAGAAAGACAGGCCATTAAAGAGAAAATTAAGAGAATGGTAAGTATCATAGTAAGTGAATAAAGCTTGGACTACAATGTGGCCCATGTCAAGAGAATATTTCACTGTGATGAATGGAAATTCAATCCAAAAGTTGAAAATCAACTTAAATTTCTGTGTATGCTTTCTTCAGAAGAGCTAAAAACAATTATTGCATTGTTGTTGTTGTTTTTGTTTTTGTTAGGTGTCACTGAGCTGGTTCTAATTCATAGCAACAACAGAGTTAAACACTGCTCAGACCTGCGTGATCCTCACAATCCTTGTTATGCTGAAGCCAGTTATCCTTGAAGCCACTGTGTCAATTCATCTCATTGAGGGTCTTCCCTGTTTTTTACTGACTAAGACTTTAGTTTCCAGACTGAGACAGACTGGAAAGAAGGATGGAGTTGTCCACTTCTGACAAAAGTGAGCACTGAAAACCTTATGAATTATTGCATTGTTGTTATGTTGTTAGGTGCCGTCGAGTCATTTCTGACTCATAACGACCCCATGCACAGCAGAACGAAGCACTGTCCGATCCTGCACCAGCTCCATGATCCCTGCTATATTTGAGCCCATCATCACAGTCACTGTGTCAATCTATCTCATTGAAGGCCTCCCCATCTTTCGTCGACCCTCCACCCTACCAAGCATGACATCCTTCTCCAGGGAATGGTCCCTTCTTACAACATGACCAAAATAG
>NW_006922389.1:469086-470495 GCF_000298275.1 Orycteropus afer afer | reverse complement strand
ATTTATTGTGATGCTGCTCATTGGTCCAGTTGTGAGGATTTTTGTTTTCTTTATATTGAGATGTAATCCATACTGCAGACTGTATTCTTCAACCCTCATCAGTAAATGCCTCAAGTCATCCTCACTTCTAGCAAGCAAAGTTGTATCGTCTGCTGTTAGAGCAGCACAAAGATTGTTCAGTATAACAATTTGCTATTCTGAACCATCTGCCAAAGGTGATCATCACTCTAAGGCCACTACCCTGCATCTTCTCCCGTCCCCACCCCCATACCCTATTAATTGTTTATAATTCCCTCTTTCACTTTCACTATTTCTCCTTCAAAAACTGAAAATTCAGACTGTGCTGGATCTTCTCTCCCCTTCTCCATTTCTAAATCTATTATTTTCTGCCCAGAATAGAATTGTTTCTTGACCAGTTTATTAACCAATCTTATGAAGAGCTCAGGAACCAAACAAGGGTGATTGGCAGGAAGGAGGTGCTGATAATCGTTCATTAACATTTCTTCCCTATTACAACAAGAAATGATGACAACTCATCAAGAATTTCTTACAGAGTTGGGAATCATTTAGTAAACTAAATGTTTTTCCAGTGTATGCAAAAGAAAATGGAACCATGATTATTAAGCTCCCTGGACCTAGAAACTTGTGAAAAACACATCTAGTTGCTAAAGTGAGATAAGTATATTAAAGACCAAACACACACATACACACACAAGAGCATGAATTCTAGATAAATTTTCAGAACAAATTGATTTGGGAAATTCTGAAATGAAACTTTTCAGCTTTAAACTGAAAAGTGGCTGCCAGCTTTGGAAAATATATTGACTTCAGAATAGATTGGATTCTAGCTGTGGTGTGCCTTTGGTTCATTGTGAATCCCATAATGACAATTTTCTCATCTTGAGCTTGGAAAAAAAATTTATTGAAGCTATCACAAAAGTTGTCATCCAACTTTCAACCTAATGAAGAAGTGTCTTCCATAAATTGGTTGGCAAAGACACTTTTATCTCATTCAATCTTGAGGGATGGAATGGGATGGGATGGGATGGGATGGTATATGCAGTCCTTGGGAAGATTCTCCATGAAGAAATATTTGAACTGTGAATCTGAGAAGTAGATAGAGAAGGAAAGTAAAGATATTCCTGTCTAGAAGAACAAAATAATAAAATTATGTGTGTGTGTGTGTATATATATATATACACACATATAGGAGCTCTGGAGCATAGTGCCTAAGGCACTTGACTACTAACCAGAAGGCTGGCACTTCAAATCCACCAGCCATTCCTCAAAAGGAAGGTTGGGCAATCCTACTTTTGTAATGATACTGCCCTGGAAACCCAAGGAGGGGTTGCTATGATGCTATGAGTTGAGGCTGACTCTATGGCACATAACAACAAACATATATATAT
>NW_006922389.1:463886-468801 GCF_000298275.1 Orycteropus afer afer | reverse complement strand
TTTTTTTTTTTTTAAAGAAAAAGCTTTATTATTTCCCTTTTTAACTACCCTGGATGGAGAGGGGCTCCATTCATGGTTGTTAAAAACTTGCCTCAGTGCTCTCAGGAGAGGTTCAAGCAGAAGAGAAACTCCAAGAGCATAGGCTTGAAGAGTTTGAGAGGATGTTGAAGAAGCTCAAGAGTTTCCTAGTCAGTTTTGAGAGTGGGCCTTTTTTAGCAATAATTGTACAGGAAGATGATGGAATAGGTATACAAGCTACACAGACCCTCTACAATAAAGAAATGAGAAACCAACTGAAACTGACACAGAGGATAATCCTCTACCCTGAACCTTGAAGAAAAGGATAAAGAAGTAGATTTAATACCAACTAGTGGAAGAATTTAAATGAAAACAGTGAATAAGGAGACAAATGGAGCTGCGTACTGTTTTTTGTTCTAATGCAGTAGCCATTTTGAATATTTGCAAGTTGTGTTCTGATTTGGGCAGCAAGCTAAGAATAGGCTCTACTTGCTGAAGACAGCATGAGCAACTGCACTGAAGCCTGATGACTAGAAAACAACCATGCTCCTATGACATAAGCATAACTATACTTCCTGAAGCCCTACCCACTAGGTGAGGGCTACCACTTGCTTCTTCACCAAATTATCAACAAGAGACTGCAGCCATTACCAGTCCAACTCACTATCAACTATTCTTCATGAATAGCTAACAGAAATCTGTGCACGCACTCTCATCCTCTTTCATACCTACCAGGAGATAGGTGGTGAGTGCCTATGTGCTGCAAAACTAGCAAATATAGTATAAATATAAATATGGCAACATCACAATGGCTTGGAGACAACTGACCATCACAGCTCACACAAAGAAGCAAGATAAAGTAGTACAAATAAGGGGCCAGGATACAAACCTTGAAAATCACTCTGAGGTGACATTAGAACTTCCTGATAAGGAATTCAAAATAATTATATTTGGGTACCTTCATTGGATTGAGAGACAGATCAAGGAATACATTGGCAAAATTAAGGAAAACACAGACAACATTCTAGGACAATTTAGGAAAATAATATGAGAACAAGCTGACAAAATAAATTAAAAATTTTGAACCATACAAAATCAGCAAATAGAAATCCATAAGATAATACAAGATTTCCAAAATAGATAATACACTGAAAGGACAAAAGAGTAGAATTGAATCAATGGAAGACAGAATTAATGAGATATTACTTTGTTAAATAATCAATCAGAAAAAAGATGAAAACAAAATGAAGAAAGCCTAAGATTTATGTAGGACACCATCAAGAAGAATAACTTACATGTGATCAGAATACCAGAACAAGAGGAGACAAACAAAACCAAAAAGAAAATTGTCAAATGTTTGTTAGAAGACAACTTCTCTAATATGATGACAGGTAAGAAGATATCAATTCAAGCAGTTCAACAACCCCCTAAAAGGATGAACCCCAAAAGAATATCAACAAGGCATATCATAATCAAAATTCACCACCATTAAGACAAACAAAGAATTCTGAAAGCAGCAAGAAGAAAATGAAAACTACTTACAAAGGGTAACAACCAATAAGACTAAACTCTGATTTCTTGGCAGAAACCATGTAGATGAGAAAGCAATCGGATAACATATATAAAATGCTAAAAGAAAAAAATAATGTTAACCAAGAATTATGTACCTAGCAAAATTGTTCCTCAAATATAATGGTGAAATTAAGACATTCCCAGATAAACAGAACTTAAGGGAATTTCTTAAAGTGAGACCAATCATACTAGAGATGCTAAAAGGAGTCCTTCTGACAGAGGACCAACAACAGCAGACAACAAACAATGATTAACACACATGACTACATAGCCTAGAAAACAACCCCCTTACAGAAGCATCCAAAGTAAAATAAATTTGCAAGATTTTAAACAGAGAACCAGAGACATTGATTGATAAATAAAGACAACTACAAACCATAAAGAGAACAAATAATGTAGGTACCGAACTTCCAAATGGTGAGAAAGTTAAGATAATTGCAAGATAGAACAGACTGTTCTAAATTGGGAGGAAAATAAATCACAGGGTAACCTGAAAGAAAATTAATAAATGTTTGCATCAAAATAAAAAACAGGAAAGGCAAAAATATTTAGCAAATTCTAAAACAACAGCAATGAAGGAAATGATAACAAATTTCATAAACAAAATGATCTCTGCACAGGAAATTATATGGAAAAAAGAAACAAGCAAAAAAAAAAAAAAAAAAAACCACACAACAAAATGACATCAATAAATTCATGCTTGCCCAAAATTACACTGAATGTAAATGTATTAAATGCACCATTCATATGCAGACTGAATAAGAAAATATGACCCATTAATATGCTGTCTACAAGACACTCACTATAGATATAAAGACAAAAATAGGCTAAAAATCAGAAGTTGGGAAAAGATAAATAAAAAAAATGGCAATCAAAAAAGAGAAGGAGTAACAATATTGATTTTTGAAAAAATAGACTTTAAGACAAAAACCACTAGAAAGACAAGAAAGATATTGTATAATGATTAAATGATCATTTGAACAAGAGGAGATAACCATAATGAATATCTACATACCCAATGAAAGAACCCCAAAATACATAAATCAAAATTGACAGAATTGGAAAAACAAATAGATGACTCCACAGTAATAGATGGAGACTTTAATATACCACTTTCAATGAAAGATAGAACAACTAGAAAGAAACTCAACAAAGACATAAAAGAACTAAACAACATGATCAATGAACTTGACCTTGTAGACATATACACATCATTTCAGCCAACAATAGGATGACATATTTTTTTTCCAGTACATAATGAACATTTTTAAGGATAGGCCACGTGTTAGGCCACAAAACAAGCCTCAGTAAATTTAAAAACTTTGAAATACTGCAAAGCATCTTCTCAGATCACAATGCTATAAAATTATAAATCAATTAGAAGATCAAAGGAAATGGAGAAAACACATGGAAATGGAATAAAATCTTCCTTAAAAACTACTAGGTAAGAGAATAAATAAAATGGAAATTTAACAATTCCTTTAATCTAGAGAGAATGGAAAAAACAACATGACAAAATCTTTGGGACACAGCAAAAGCAGTGATTACAGGAAAATATATAGCAATAAATGCACACATCAAAAAAGAAGAAACAGGCAAAATCAACACCTTAACCCATTTCCAACAATTAGAAAAAGAGCAGCAATAAAAGCCTACAGTTACCATACGAAAATAAATAATTAAGATTCGTGCAGAAATAAATGAAGGACAAAATAGAAAGTAATAGAAAAATTCAACAAGACTAGATGTTGGTTCTTTGAAAAGATTAATAAAATCAACAAACCAGTGGCAAATTTAACAAAGGAAAAGGAACAAAATGCAAATAACATGAATAAGAAATGAAATGGTTGACATTACAACAAAATCAACTGAAATAAAAATGGTAATATTAGGATACTATGAAGAACTGTAGGAGCTCTGATAGCGTAGTGTCTAAGGCACTTGACTGCTAACTAGAAGGCTGGTGGTTCAAACCCACCAGCCTCTCCTTGGAAGGAAGACTGGGCAATCTACTTCCGTAGAGATAATGCCTTAGAAACCCAAGGAGAGGTCGCTATGAGTCAGAACCGACTCAATGACAGTGAGTTTGTTTTTTGTTTTTTGATGAAGAACTGCACTCCAACAAATTTGAAAATCTAGAACAAATGGACAGATTTCTAGCAACACATTTGTGGTAGTTAAGTTTATGTGTCAACTTGGCTGGGCCTGGTTGAGTGGCTGGGCAGCTGGATGTAGTATTCCCCATGAGGATACTGGAAATCATCTCCATGGTGGAATATACTGTGTGCAGCTGAGTAGCTGCCTTAAGACTGTGGTCTGCTTCCTGTATGTAAGGAGAAGCCTTGGGGATAGTCTCTAGTTTATGGCATGCTTGAACCCTGCATGTAGCTGTGTCATTGTTCAGCAGCCTGCCATGCTTTGCCAACCTTGGAACTTTCAATGGACTTTAATTAATGGCCTTCCCTGTTGTTTGGTAACATTGGGACTGTGCCTTTTTACTTGTCAACCTTGGGCTTGTCAGCTTCAGCAGCCAGCAGCTGAGTGAAGAAAAGCCTCCAGCTTCAGTGGACTGGGAACAGGAGGGAGAGCTGAAGCCCAAGGTTGAGGGGGTTTCACCCAATCTCTAGAGCCTGGCACTTTAAACTTGGACTTAAAGCCTCCAAACTGTACAAGAATGAACTCCTATTTCTTCAAGCCATCCACACTTATGCTATATTTTTGTCGGAGTGGTACTAGGTAATCAGAACAACATTACTCACCTACACTGACACAAACTGAGGTAGAAAATTTGTACAAATGCCATAACAAAAGAAAAATTGAACAAGTCATTAAAAAAAATCTATTAACAAAATACAGTCCTGACTCAGAGGGTTTCACTGAAGAATTCTACCAAGCATTCAGAGAAGAACTGACACCAGTCCTACTCAAACTACTCCATAACATAGAAAACGTGGAATCCTCCCAAATTCATTTTATGAAGCAAGCATAACCCTGATACCAAAACCAGGCAATGTTGTTGTTGTTAGGTGCCGTTGAGTCATCTTCGACTCTTAGTGACCCTATGCACAGCAGAATGAAACACCGCCTGGTCCCATGGCAGCTCCATGATCTTTGCTATACTTGAGTCCATCGGCACAGCCACTGTGTCAATCCATCTCATTGAAGGCCTTCCCCTCTTTCGTCAACCCTCCTCCTTACCAAGTGCAAAAAGGGCAAGGAAGCCACATGTTCTGACCTCCTAGAACCCCACAAGAGGAAGGCAGAATCACCATCAATAGCCCAAGGCCTATTACTGCGAGGCCAGACATGCTGCCTCCCTCCAGCC
>NW_006922389.1:446476-463426 GCF_000298275.1 Orycteropus afer afer | reverse complement strand
TCTAAGCACTTGAGAGAGAGTGGGCACCTCCCAGAACGTTGTTTTGTGCCACTCCCAACAGAAATACTCCAGGTGGACAACTTCAGCAATCAGGAGCTCCTCAGTTGCTCATAGAAAATCCCACCTTGGAGTTTACAAAAACTTATGGGTAGAAAAGCCACACTAAGTAATTTATTACACCACACCAAGCATTACATCCTTCTTCAGGGAACGGTTCCTTCTGATAACATGACCAAAATAGGTGAAATGAAGTCTGGGCATTTTTGCTTCCAAGGAGCATTCCAGCTGCACTTCCTCCAGGATAGATTTTTTAGTTCTTTTAGCAGTCCCTAGTACTTTCTGCATTCTTCACCAGCACCACAACTCAAAAGCATCAATTCTTCTTCCGTTGTCCTTATTCATTTTCCGGCTCTCACATGCATATAAGACAATTGAAAATATCATGGCTTATGTCAAGTGCACTCTCGTCCTCAAGGAGACATCTTTGCTTTTCAGCACTTGAAAGAGGTCTTTTGCAGCCAACTTGCCCAGTGCTATATGTTGTCTGATGTCCTGACTGCTGCTTCCACTGGCGTTGATTGTAGAACCAGGCAAAGACACCACTAAAAAAGAAAACCTGCTGATGTGGGTACGGGGAGGGATGGTATAGAAAGAGTCTGTGACCACCATGATAACATTAGGGAAAGGGAGGACACCTAATTGTACACCTAAGATATAAACAATGGAGGCTAATACCAGTCTATCCACAATACTGCATTATCATGAACATAAACATAACAGAAAAACATAAACATCTGAGAAGATAAGATGGGGGTTAGTGAATAGGATTATACTCTAAACCAAGGATAAATTCAGCTAAGGCTAATCTTGCACAGACACCAGTGATAAAAATACCCATGATCATTACAGAAATAACAGAAGACAGACATAGAGCAATCCCTCACAGACAGCCAGACACTACGGGAGAGAGATCCAATGGATCTACTGACTCAGGACTATGGTGTTAGGGGACACCAGACTTAATTGGCACAATAAAATACATGAAAATCTTGTTCCACAACCTATGTTGGTGAGTAGCAACTGGGATCTTAAAAGCTTTCAAGCAACTGTCTAAGATGCAGCTAATGGTCTCCTATCAACAGAAGTGAAGAAGAGTTCCAAAAAAAAAAAAAAAAAAAAAACCCAAGGAGATTTGGAAGCCATCAGTCCTAGGACATGATGGACCTCGAGACCAGATGAACTAGATGGTGTCCAGGTACCAATGCCAACCCTTTGGGAAATGATCAAAACTGGAGAACTTGGATAGAGTGGGAGGAAAAATGTGGAACAACAAAATCCCAAAACACAATAATGACCAGAATTACTGGTCAGATGGAGTCTGGTGGGAACCCTAATACCATGGCCCTGGGATACACTATGAGACTGGAATCAAACTCACTCCCAAGGGCTGGTTCTCAGCCTAAAAGTAAACAAGATGTTCACGTAGACACTCAACCCAAGGTGAAACATCCACATACTCTATGGAGATGCATTCCTTGGAGCAATTGACCACAGGGCACCAGAGGGGCAACATTTGCATAGAGGAGATGCAGGACACATAGGAGTGCATAATTATGAGTGGCATGGAAGGTGTCACCAGGCAGGGAGTGACCTGGGGAGTGAAAAAAATGTACACAAAATATTGAATGGAAAATAAACTCTGCTCTGTAAACTTGCACCTAAAGCACAATAATAATAATAATAAGTACACAAGAAGAAAGCACATGCAAAAAAAAAAAAAAAATGGAAAACTACAAACCAATATCCTTCAGGAATATAGATGCTAAAATCTTCAACAAAGTCTTGGCTGATAGACTTCAGCAACATATTAAAAAAAATAACACATATGATTAAGTTGTTGTTGTTGTTGTTATGTGCCGTCGAGTCAGCCCTGACTCATAGTGACCCCTCCTTGGGTTTCCGAGGCAGTATCACTACGGAAGTAGGATTGCCCAACCTTCCTTCCGGGGAGTGGCTGGTGGGTTTGAACCACCAGCCTTCTGGTTAGCAGTCAAGTGCCTTAGCCACTATGCTACCAGAGCTCTGGTGGCATAGTGCCTAAGGCATTTGACTGCTAACCAGAAGGCTGGCGGTTCAAACCCACCAGCCACTCCTCAGAAGGAAGATTGGGCAATCTACTTCCATGGAGATACTGCCTCAGAAACCCAAGGAGGGGTTGCTATGAGTCACATCCAACTTGATAGTATTGAGTGTTTTTTTTTTTTTTTTGTATGCAACAATGGTTTAAAATTAGAAAAACAATCAACATAGTCCATCACATAAGTAAAATAGAAAAGGACCATATGATCATATCAATTGATACAGAAAAGGCATTTGATAAAACCCAACACTGGTTCCTGATAAAAACTCTCAGAAAAATATGAATAGAAGGGAAACTCCTCAACAAAGTAAGGGCATATATGCAAAACTAAAAGACAACATTATTCTCAAAGGTGAGAGAATTAAAGTATTCCTCTTGTGAATGGGAACCAGAGAAGATTGCCCTCTATCACCACTTCTTTCAACATTATATTGGAAGTCCTAGCCAGGACAATAAGGTGAGAAAGGGAAATAAAAGGCATCCACATTGGTAAGGAAGAAGTAAAACTATGCCTATTTGCAGATAGCATGGTCCTAAATGTAGAAAACTCAAGAGACTCAGCAGTAAAACTACTAGAAGTCATTGAAAGATTTAAAGTTGTGGCTGATACAAGATCAATAAAAATCAGTTGGATTCCTCCACAGCCAAAAAGAGATTTCTGAAAAGTAAATAAAGAAATCAATGCCATTTACAACAGCTACCAAAAAGATAAAATACTTGGAAATAAATCTTACCAGGCCCACAAAAGACCTACATAAAGGAAACTACAAAACCCTCCATCCAGAAATCATAATAGTGCTACAAAAATGGAAGAACATATCATGCTCATGGATAGGAATACTGAGCACTGTGAAAATATTGGTACTATTCAAAGCAATTTATACTTTCAATGCAATCTGATTCAAATTTCATCAGCAATCTTTAAGAACACTGAAAAATGAATCACTCATTTTATATGGAAAGTAAAGAGCCCTAGTATAAGAAAAAGAAGAACAAAGTAGGAGAGCTCACACTCCCCAGTTTCAAAACCTACTGTATAATTGTCAAAACAGTCTGGTATTGGCACAGTGACAGACACATATACCTGTGGAACAAAATTTAGAGCCCAGAAGTAAGTCCATCTATGTTCAGCTGATCTTTGACAAAGGGCCAAAATCCATTAAATGGGGAATAGATAGTCCTTTAACAAATGATTCTAGCAATACTGGATATTGATTTTCAGAAAAATGAAATAAGATCCATACCTCATACCATACATAAAAATTGACTCCAGATGGATCAAAGACTTGAATGTAAAATCTAAAACTATACAGTTCTTCAAAGAAAAAATAAGGGTAAATTTTGGGGCCTTATTTATGGCAATAATAGACTACCAAACAAAAGAAAAGATGTACAAGCAGAAGAATATAATCTAGATGAGTGGGACCTCCTAATAAGCATATTCTTATGTGCATCAAAAGACTTCTCCAAAGAGTAAAAAGAGAACCTACAGATTGGGAACAGATAGTTGGCAATGACATATCTGATAAGGGACTTATACCTTAAATTTATAGAAAACTCCAACACCTCAACATGAGAAAGACAAGTGATCCAATTAAAAAATGGGTAAAAGACATGAACAGACATTTTACCAAAGAAGAATTTGAAGCAGCCAAGAAACACAAAGAACAGCATAATGCCTAAGGCACTTGACTGCTAGACAGAAGGCTGCAGTTCAAACCCACCAGCCACTCCTTGGAAGGAAGGTTGGGCAATCTACTTCTGTAGTGATACCGCCTCGGAAACCCAAGGAGGGATCTCTATGAGTCGAATCCGACTTGACGGCAAATGACAACAACACCACCAAGAAACACAAGAATAAATATTCATGATAATTAGCCATTACAGATATGCAAACCAAAACAACGAGACACCATCTCACCCCCGCACTAATAGGAAATTCAAGACCACAGAAAATTACAAATACTGTTGAGACTGGGACTCTCATACACTGCTCATGGGACTGTAAATTGATACAACCATTGTGGAAAATAGTATGGTGATTCCATAAAAAGATGGAAATAGAAATAACAATTGTGGTAAAAGTTGTCAACTTGGCTTGGCCTGGTTGAATGGTTGGGCAGCTGGATATAATTACTCTCCATAATGAGACTGGCAATCAGCTCTGTGGTATGAGTTTTAAAAAAAAAAAAAAAAAGGGAGCTAAGTAGTAAGTAGCTGCTTTAGGGATGTGGTCTGCTTCCCGTATATAAGAAGCAGCTTTGGGAATGGTGTCTAGCCTTTTGGCACTCTTGAACCCTCCATGTAGACAAGTAATTTTTCAACAGCCTGCCATGCCCTGCCAATCTTGGGACTTCTGGACTTGAATTAGTAGCCTACCATGTTGTTTGGTAACTTTGGGACTGTGCCTTTTTACTTGTCAACCTTGGGTTTGTCTGCCTCAGCAGCCAGCAGCTGTCTGAGTGAAGAAAAGCCTCCAGCTTCAGGGTGTTGGGAGCGGGAGGCAGAGCTGAAACCCAAGGTTGAGGAGCTTTTACCAATGCCTAGAGCCAGACACTTTTTACTCGGACTTAAAGCCTCCCAAACTGTAAGAGAATAAACTCCTGTTTGTTCAAGTCATCCTATTTGTGGTATATTCCTGTCAGAGCAGCACTAGGTAATCAGAACAGAATATGGTATCAAGAGAGTGGGGTACTGCTCTGACAGATACCTAAAATGTGGAAACAGCAGTGGAGTGTGTCCTTGATGTGAGACCCTGGCAAAGAGACCCCAGCAGTAGCAGCACTGAGAGACCGGCTTAAGAAATAGCAGTAGCAGAGCCAAAAGACATGGCATGAGATGGAGTTGCAGCTTGACCAGCCCACAGAGCAAGAAAGCTAAGTGTACTTTGGGCAGAAAGATTCCTGGCAGAGTGGGTTGCCCTTGGGCATTAATTGGCAGAAGCAGAGAGACCAAGGAAATTAGAAGCAGAACTGCCTCAGCTGCAAGGGTAGGACCATGGCATTTGGGGATGGAGCCACCACAGCCTTCTAGGTTTCAAAGAGCCAAACATTCACCAAGTTGGTTCTGGAGTGTGGGGCTGCTCATTCATGTGAGCCAGTGGATGGAGCCATAGCCACTGTCCAAGAGTGAGGGGGTAGGGGTGCAGTGCCCAAGAGGGAGAGGAACGGGGTCCAACAGGCCACGGGATGAGGTCGCCATTCAGAAGAATGAAGGGACTGGAGCCACTCAGTAAATAAGATTTGTATAGATGCCACCCAATGAAGATCTTTACAAGTGCCAAGTTGACAAGGGGTGGAATTGTGGTAGTTAAGGTGGTTATCAACTTGGGTGGGCCTGCTTGAGTGGCTGCACAGCTGGAGGTAGTTATTTCCCATGATGATGGCAATCACCTCCATGGTGGAATCTGCCATGAACAGCTGTGTAGCTGCTTTAGGGATGTGGTCTGCTTCCTGTATATAAGAAGCAGCTTTGGGATTGGTCTCCAGCCTTTTGGCATGCTTGAACACTGCATGTAGTCAAGTTCAACACCCTGCCATGCCCTGTCGATCTTGGGACTTCTGGACTTAAATTAGTGGCCTGCCATGTTGTTTGGTAACATTGAGATTGTGCCTTTTTACTTGTTGACCTTGGGCTTGTCAGCCTCAGCAGCCAGCAGCTGTCTGAGTAAAGTCTTCAGCTTCAGTGGACTGGGAGCAGGAGGCAGAGCTGAAGCCCAAGGTTGAGAGGCTTTCACCCAGCCCTTAGAGCCTGGCACTTTGAACTTAAACTTAAAGCCTCCAAAACTGTAAGAGAATAAACTCCTATTTGTTCAAGGCATTTCATTTGTGACATAGTTCTGTCAACCCCTTTGCTATGTAATAATAAGTGAGAGCCAAGACACAAATAGATGTATGCACACCCATGTTCACTGCAGCACTATTCACAATAGTGAAGAGATGGGAACAACCTAAGTGACCATTAATGGAGAATCGGATAACCAAACTATACACAATGGAATATTTTGCAACACTAAAGAATAATTTAGACTCCTAGAAACACCTCATAATATGGATGAACTTGGAGGATGTTACACTGATAAATAAGTCAATCACAGGACAAATATTGCATTAGTTCACAATTGTAAAATGTCAAGGAAAAGTTTACTTATGGAAGGAAATTTTCTTTGTTGGTTACCAGGGAGGGGAGGTGGGGAGGGAAAATGTCTAGATAGGAAGAGACAAGTATTTAGTTTGGTGAAGAGAAAATTAATATTCCAAAAGTGAGTGACCAACATAACACTATGGAAAAAGAAGACAGAGAGGTGCACAAGAGGTACAGACAACAAAGATAAACAATTTTACATACACAATTCTGCATTATCAATAATAACAAACATTAATCTACGAGTGGATACATAGGTAAACAGGCTAAGTGGTCAGATATGTTTAGGCAAAAGGAATATACCCATGACCATATATGTTTGGCAGACAATATTTCCACATATGTATTTGTATGTCCCATAAGAATGTCTATATATAAAATAGAGCTATTAGGGCAAATATATGATAACTTGTTGTTGTTGTTCTTGTTAGGTGCCATCAAGTTGTTTCCAACTCATAGCAACCCTATGCACAGCAGAACGAAATACTGCCTAGTCCTGTGCCAGCCTCAAGATCCTTGCTATACCTTGGTGGGCACGTGGCTTGGGGTTGTTGGCTAGGCTTTGGGGCAGGGTTTACTTAAGGCCAGGCCCCAGAGAGATGGGCACAGAGCCGTTAGGAACAACTAAGGGAGGAGAACTTGTCAGTTTGTCGTCCCGTGGTAGCTTACGTGTTGCTGTGAGGCTGGAGGCTATGCCATGGGTGTTGCAAAATGCTAGCAAGGCTACCCATGGTGGACAGGTTTCAGTGCAGCTTCTGGACTAAGACAGATTCAGAATAAGGAAGAGGCCATCCACTTCTCAAACAATTGGCCAGTGAAAACCTTATGAATAACTTTACCACAGCCAAATACCCTGAGGGTGTGAGTTGTTGGGTCTGTGGGCTCAGGGCCATGGCTGTGGGGGACATCAAGCTTAATTGGCATAACATACTATGCAAAAACATTCTTCTACATCCTGCTTTGCTGAGTAACGACTGGGGTCTTAAAAGCCTGCAAGTGCCATCTAAGATGCAACAATTTGTTGCTCCTCATGCAGAGTGAAGAAAAATGAAGAAAATCAAACACACATGGAAACAATTAGACCAATGGACTAGTGGACTACGTGAACCCCAGCTTTCATAACCCTAAGACCAGAAGAACTAGATGTTGTTTGGTTACCACTGTCAACCACTTGGAAAGAGATTGAGATAGGAGATACTGGATAGAGTGGGAGAAAAATGTGGGACAAAACTCAAAATTATAAAAAAGACCAGGCCTAGTTCCAGTAAGATGGCGGAATAGGCAGACAAACTACAGGGATCCTCTTCAACAAAGAAAAGAGGAACCAGTTAACACATATACGGAAGATAATCCTGGATCCCTGAACTTTGAAGGGAAGGATATAGAAGTGGACTAAACTCCAATTAGTGGAGGAACCTCCATGAAAACACCAAAAAGGAGACATACAGAGCTGCGGTCTGTCAGCAATCCTGATGGTAGGAACAGTTTGGATATTGCCAAGTGGTGTTAGGATCTAAGAATTAACCTAAAAATTAGCCCTGCTAGCCAGGGGCTACATAGAGTATTGCACTGGTGGCTGGTGAATAAAAGGGGAAGCAGTGAAGAGGGAGATGGGCTCTGGACTCCTGGCTGTCTAGAGGGCTCAGTCATTTTGAATGTTTACAAGCAATTTGACCATTTTGATTATTCAAAGCAACAGTGTTCTCTCAGATTCCAGGAACCTAAGAATAGGTTCCACTTCCCAGGGACCTCAAGGACATATTGGACACTGAGGACTGGAAAAGTGCAATATTCCCCTTATTTCTCTTATACCCCACACCTTCTTGGTAAGTGGAGGTATGGCCATCCCTCAATTCCACCCACCTTCTGGGCCAGCAGGAATTCCATCCTAGTCTGTGTGCTCTGATGGAGCCTGGTGCCCTGCCCTGTCCCACTCATTTTTTTTTTTTTCTTTTTTTAGTTTGTTTGGTGTTGTCTGTTTTAAAATTATTATTGTTGTTGCTGTTGTCCATCATGTCGGACCCAACTCATAGCGACCCCTCCTTGGGTTTCCAAGGTGGTATCACTACGGAAGTAGATTGCCCAACCTTCCTTCCGAGAAGTGGCTGCTGGGGAAATTATTATTTTCTTTTTTATTATTATTCTTTCTTCTTCCCTTCTAAAGTTCTGATTTTTGGCTTTTTCTCTCTTCTCTTTCCTAGTTCCCATTTTTTTAAAAAAATTCTTGTGGTTCTCCTCATTTCTTGTTTTCCTTTTTGCATTTTCTACTTTTTTCTTCATTATTCTCCTACTCTACCTCTTTCCCCTTATTTCCCTCTCCACAGATATTAAGGGTTTTATTTATTTATTTCCCCTTTTCTGTTCATATTTCTTTTGGCTTTCTAAAGTATTTCTTTAGATATTTTTTCTCATCTATTGCCTTTCCTCTTTTTTTTTTTCTTTTTCTTTTTGGTAATTGTGCCTGTGCATTTAGGTGGTCAATTGTTGTTTTTGTTTAACAGAGTGGGAGAGAGCAACCATGCCCATATGACTGAACTACACCTGCACCTCCTGCAACTCCACTTACTGAGTGAGAGCCACCATTTCCTTCTGCACCAACTAGCCAATGATACACAATCAACAAGAAAAGCCTGACTCACCCTTAACTACTTTTCACAAACAGTTGTCAGAGATCTGTGCAGCCACTCTCATTCTCTATCACACCCACCAGGAGACAAGTGGTGAGTACATAAATGCTGCCAACTAGCAAACAGAGGAACACAGTACCCTGCTTACTCAGATACAACCAAACAAAACAAAGAAAATGAAAATCTTGGGTGAATCACTCCAACATGCAATCATCAATTAAATATAAATACAACAAAGTCACAATGTCTCAGAGGGAACAGACCATCATGGTCTACACAAGGAAGCAAGACAAAGCAGTAGAAACAAGGGAGTAGGATACAGACCCAGAACATATCCTTAAGGAAAAAGTAGCACTGAAACTCCCTGTTTTGGTTACCTAGTTCCACTCTGCCAAAGGTCAAGGAGGCTGCATCTTCTGACCTCCTCTAACCTCACAAGAGGAAGATAGAATCACCATCAATAGCCCAAGGCCTATTCCTGTGAGGTCAGACATGGTGCCTCCCTCCAGACCTTTCATCAACCCTGACACCAACTGTTCCTCCCACAGCACCCACCACCTTTCTGCTGGGTTTGATAATTCGCTGAACTGGTCACATAGAACTCACAAATTATGGGATTTATTAGGGTAGCAACAGGCTACAACTGAATTTCAGGAACATGCTCAGTCTCTTTCAGCTTGCTGTCTCTCACATTCTCTCTCCCAGCAGTGTGTGTTTCTCAGTCTCTCTTTCTCAGCAATGCATGTCTCTTGGTGTCTCTTTCTCCACAGCACATGTCTCTTGGTGTCTCTCAGCGGTACATGTCTCTCAGCAGCACATCTTTCTCAGCCAGCTGTCAGAGAGGCTCCTTCTGCCTCCAGGAAGGCTCCTTTTGAGACTGGCAGAGTGGCCAAACTAACCAATTATGATATCAGAATTCTAAACACCCGAGAGAAAGCAAACTTCTCAGAACATTGCTTTGTGCCACTCGCAACAGAAATACCCCGGGTAGATAACTTTAACAATCAGGAGCTCCTCAGTTGTTCATGGCAAATTCCACCATGGAGTTTACAAAGAATTATGGCTAGAAAAGCCATACCAGGTAATTTACTACACTGCATGATCAGACATAACCCAAAATGCACAAACAGCAGAAGATAAACTATATGAATGGGATCTTCTAAAAATAAAATTTTTATGTGCTACCAAAGACTTGTCCAAAAGAGTAAAAAGAGAAACTACAGATTGGGTGGTGGAAAAAAATTGGCAATGATATATCTGACAAGGCACTTATTTCTAAAATTTGTAGAAAACTCCAACACTTCAACAACAAAATGACAAATAATTCATTTGAAAATGGGCAGAAGACATGAATAGACACTTCACTAAAGAAGATATTCAGGCAGCCAACAAACACATGAAGGAATGTTCATGATCATTAGTCATTAGATAAATGCAAATCAAGTCAACAATGAGATACCATCTTGCCCCAAAACTAGGAGTAAATTTCAATAAGACAGAAAATAACAAATGCTGGTGAGGTTGTGAAAAGATTGGGGTTCTCATACAATGTTGGTGGGACTGTATGAAACAACCACTATGGAAAGTAGTATGGAAATTCCTTAAAAAGTTGGAATTAGAAATACCATTTGACCCAGGCATTTCATTACTAGGTATATATCCTAAAGAAGTGAGAGCCAGGATAAGAACAGAACAGATATATGCACACCTGTGTTCATCACAGCACTATTTACAATAGCAAAAAATGGAAATAACCTAGGTGCCCATCAACAGAAGAATGGATAACCAAACTGTGATACATACACACAATGGTATACTATGCAGCCCTAAAGAATAATACAAAACACTGAATAACGTGGATGAACTTGGAGGACATTATGCTGAGTGAAATAAGTCAATCACAGAAGGATAAATATTGTGTTAGTCTGTTATTGTAAAAAATCAAGGAAAAGTTTATATATGGAAGGAAATTTTCTTTGTTGGTTACCAGGGCTGGTAGGGGAGGGAATGGAACACTACTAGATAGGTAGTGATAGTATGCTTTTGGGTAAAGGGAAGGGCAATGTACCAAATGTGAGTGATCAACACAGTGGTACTGAAGAAGAGGAAGACATAGAGAGGTACATAGGAAGTACAGACAAAAAAGGTCAACCCTTTTGTGCATACAGTACTGAATTGTCAGGGATAACAAACATTGATATACAGGTGGATAGATGGGTGGACAGGCTGAATAATTAGGTATATCTGTGCAGGGGGGTGTGTTCCCAAGATCATGTATATGGTTGGCAGACAATATTTCTACAAGTGTATTTGCACATTCTAGAAGAATTTCCAGGTATGTAATAGAGCAGACAAGAGACAAGGTTGTAGTCACTTCTTGGCCACAGCCAGCTACCCAGAGAGAGAGAGTAGTTGAACCTGTTCACTTGGGACCATGCTCACAGGATACATCAAGCTCAATTGGCATAACATACTGCACAACACATTGTTCCACATCCTACTTTGGCAAGTAGAGACCGGGATCTTAAAACTTGCAAGCTGCCATCTAGGGGTAACAATGGGTCTCTCCTCATCCAGAGCAAAGAAGAATGAAGAAAACCAAAGATGCATGGAAACACTTAGTCCCAGGGACTGGTACACCATGCAATCATCAGCCTATAAGACTGTGAGAATAGAAGAACTATATGGTTCCCGGCTACCACTGTCAACCCTCCAGAAGGGGGTCTATGTAGGAGATCCTGGATAGAGTGGGAGAACAATATAGAGGAAAACTCAAAATCATAAAAAAAAAAGGGGGGGACCAGGTTTGCTGGTCTGATAGAGCCTGGTGTAACCCCTGAGACTATGGTCCCTAGCTGCCCTTCAGGTCTGGAATTGAACCCATTCCTGTGGCTTCCAGCCAAACAAAATACAGGCATATGAGCTGAACATATACATTAAGTAGATATACTCCTTGGAGAGATCAATCATAGGAGAGTAGAAGGGCTACGTATGCACAGCGAGAAGGCTTGGGGGGCAGGCAGGAGTGCATGGAAAGGAAGGACACAGGGAAGAGATGACTATGGGGAGGAAGTGAGAAGAGAGTTGTTGTATTGTGGGAAATTGCAGTCAATGCCATGAGTTATAGTGTGTGTGAACAGCTGTATGGAAAATGAATTTGCTCTGTAAACTTTCAGCCAAGTCACAAAGAAAATTAAAGAAGAAGAAGAAGAAAAAAAAAAAAAAAGAGACCAGACTTAGTGGTCTGATGTTGTTGCTGTTGTTGTTATGTGCCATTGGGTTGGATCTGACTCATAGTGAACCCTCCTTGGGTTTCTGAGACAATATCACTATGAATATAGATTGCCCAACTTTCCTTCTGTGGAGGGGCTGGTGGGTTTGAACTGCCAGCCTTCTGGTCGTCACTGGTCTAATTTCTCCTGACTCATAAAACCCCTGAGATTACAGTCCTTTGTCACTCTTTGGGCCTGGAATTGAACTCAATCCTGTGGATTCCAGGCAAACAATAGACAGGAGTATAGGGTGAACGTTTTCACCAGGCAGGTACACTCCTTAGAACAATCAACCATAGGAGATCAGAAGGGCAGTATTTGTACAAGGAGATAGCTAAGAGGGCAGGGATGCTAAGGGAAGAATACCAGGAAAAGATAAAAACAGGGATGAAGTGGGAAGAGAGCTATTACATTATGGGGATTGCAATCAATGTCATAAAACAAAATATGTATGAACTGTTGTATGGAAAACGAATTTGCTCTGTAAACTTTAATCCAAATCACATTAAAGAAAAAAGTTGATGTAAAGAGCGAGAGTGAGAGCGAGAGCGAGAGAGAGAGAATTAGCCCAGGTTTTGCTCACCTTTCAGAGGTTGGTCAATGTTTGCCAATCTTCTTGTTGACTTTCACCTACTAGCTAGGAATTAGTTCTCCAGGAGGTCAGAGAGATTGTTGTACAAGCTCTAGAACCCAGGAATACAGATCCAAAAAGGCCCAGTTCAAGTTATTTGCGGGGGTCATGGAGGCTTCCACGTTGTTCTTGTTGTTGTTAAGTGCCGTTGAGGTCATTTCCGACTCATAGCAACCCCATGCACAGCAGAACGAAACACTGCCTGATCCAGCGCCAGCCCCACAATCCCTGCTATACTTGAGCCCATCATCGCAGCTACCATGTCAATCCATCTTCCATAGCATCTGAAATTTTCTATCTCACTAATCTTGGGATAGGAGCTTCGGTAGTGTAGTGCCAAAGGCACTTAACTGCTAACCAGAAGGCTGGTGGTTCAAACCCATCAGCCACTCCTCGGAAGGAAGGTTGGCAATCTACTTCCATAGTGATACCGTCTCGGAAACCCAAGGAAGGGTTGCTATAAGTCGGGGCCGACTCAACAGCACATAACAACAACAACAACAATCTTTGGATGGCTTCTGTACATCCTAGAAGAGAATTTCTTGAGATGCTCTGTGCCCTGAAACTTCTTCTTTGCCATTTAAAAGAAGTGGCCAATACCCTCTATGTCCACATTGTGTGATTGTAATAGAAACCCAGAGAAATGCTGAAATAGGAGGGCTACAGATATAGACTGACCAGGAAGTTGACTTCAGTATCCACCTCTGTGGAATAATTCTGGAAGATCTGGGAGCTCATGATTAATTGGCAAAAAAAGCACCAATCATAAAAAAATGATGTTAGCAGAATGGAAGCAGAGGATGGCTAAGAAAACTGGCCTGGAGACTGCCACTAGGAGGAGGTTGGAAGGTGATCAAAGGATGGAAGAAGAGAGTCCCTAGGTCTGTTGCTTCTGAACACTGTTGAAACAACAGATTTGTGAGACCATGGGCTCAGTGTATCTCTTCAAGCATTTTAGTTGTCACCACATATATAAGTATATGTTTAAGATTGTCGTTCAATTCATTAAGCAAAAGAATAAGAGATAAGGCACAAGCATTTTGGTACTTACTGTATTGGAGACCTTTTTCCCAGTTACCACAGTTGTTGGCTAAGTACTTAGTGGGACTAAATTTTCAACCAGTTGGGACTTCCATTAATGGCATGGCCATCCAGCTCATATTTCATGCCACTACTTGTAAAGAAAGTTGACCTCATGGTGCAAATGGTTAAGTGCTCATCTTCTCTCTGAAAGGTTTGAGGGTTTGACCATCTAGAACCACCATAGGAGAAAGCCCTGGTGATCTACTCCCTCAAAGAGCACAGCCTGGAAAACCTTATGGGGAACGGGACTACCCCCTTAAATATATATAGGCTTGGTAGAGGATATTTCTACATATGTGTCTACATGTGCTGCAAATATATCTGTGAATATAGTAGAGTATACAGGGGGCAAAGTTATGAAAACTTCATAGCTGTAACCAAACATCTTGAGGGAATAAGTCATGTGGCCTTGGAGCTCAAGACCATAGTCTTGGGGGACACCAAGGTCAATTGAATTAACATAGTCTACAAAGACAATGTTCTGCACCCTACTTTGATGACTGGGGTCTTAAAATTTGTGAGTAGATATCTAAGGTTCAACTATTGCTTTCTCCCTATACAGTGAACAATAACACCAAGGAGTTATGGACTCCTCAGGACAATCAAACATATGAGATCAAAAGGGCAGCATGCACCCAGGGATAAAGCTCAGAAGGTGGGAAGGGATAGGAAAGAAGGACAAATAGAAATGGTAAACACAGGGAGGAAGTGGGAAGAATATGTTTACATTGTGGGGATTGCAATCAATGTCACAAAACAAAATGTGTATGAATTGTTGAATGGAAAACCAATTTACTCTGTAAACTTTCACCCAAATCACAATAAAAAGCTCTTAAAAACAAAACAAAAATCCCCTATGAGGTAGTTCTGGTCTGTTATATTTCATTGGTATGTTGAAACATGAGGTCAAAGTAAATTGATCGATGACCCCTAATAGCAATTTGAAAAGCTCTTTAATTTCTTTGACTACATTCAGAGATGAAATGAACTACACTGGAACCAGGTAGTATAATATACCATAATATGTTGTAGACTCTAATAACATTTCCCATACATTATTTCTGGTCCTCCCATGTGTCTTATGGAATAAAATGGCAACGGTTATTGTTGTCATTGTAGAGAAGAGGAAACTGAAGATGTGTGTTTAAATGGTTTGCTTAAGGTTACATACTGACAGTGAACCCTGAGTTGCAAATCCAGATACATTCAGTTCTAGTTCTGCTTTTTCTAAAACCTTACAACAAGGTTATTTTGTTATGTATGTTGTTTTTAGGTGCTGTCAGGTTGGCTCTAACTCATAGCAACCCTAGGTATAACAGAATGAAACATGCCTGGTTCTGTGTCATTCCCACAATCTTTGCAATGCTTGAGTCTATTGTTGCAGCCATTGTGTCAATCCACCTCATTGAGGATCTTCCCCTTCTTCCTTGAAGAAGTTTTGTAGTTTACAAAACAGGATATTCTTCTCTGGGGACTGGTGCCTTCTGACAACATGATCAAAGTAGTCGAGGTGAAGTCTCCCCTCCAAGGAGCATTCCGGCTGCACTTTTTCCAGGACAGATCTGATTGTTCTTCTAGCAATCCAAGATATTTTTAGTATTCTTCTCCAAAACCACAATTCAAAGGCCACAGCTCTTCTTCTGTCTTCCTTATTCATTGTCCAACTTTCACATGCATATGATGTGATTGATAATATGGCTTGGAACATGTACACCTTAGTCTTCAAAGTGCTATCTTTGCTCCTCAACACTTTAAAGAGGTCTTTTGCAGAAAATTTGCCCAGTGAAATATGATGTTTGATTTCTTGACTACTGCTTCCATGGATTTGGATTGTGGATCCAAGTAAAATTGATATGTATAGCGATCAGCTATAATAGTAAGAAACAAAATGAGTCCATCAAAAGAGCAAAGTAAACACACAAATTGTTCTCAACATCTACATTGCTAATTAGGTCAAATGCATGCATGTGAGCCAAAGCAATCTACAGTGTTAAATACACTGTGAGCAAAGATTAATATTGCTGGGAAATTACTGTTTTGTTAGGAAATGTTGTCTTCACCTTCACTTGTCTTTGGAGATGTAGCACATGGAATTTGCCCAAGGAGCAGTTTTATGACAAAATTAAAAGAGGTCAAAGGAATGCTAAGGTTGAAAAATGCCCAAGAAATGTTAATAAAACAACTTTACTTAATCTGTCAATATTTATTTAGATGGAACTGTAACCTTGAAGCCTTGAGTATTTGCCAATGTTTTATTATGTCTTTCAAAAATCTGTTTGGCTTGTTCATAATGATGGGGCACATATCATGGGTGAGTTTTCCCCATCAGATTTCTTTGGTTTAATTTCTCCTGTATCTTAATATTATTCCTTGATTTAACCCCTCCTGGTCTCATAACAGGAGCTCTAGTGGCATAGTGCCTAAAGCATTTGACTGCTAACCAGAACGCTGGTGGTTCAAACCCACCAGCCACTCCTTGGAAGGAAGGCTGGGCAATCTACTTCCATAGTGATACCGCCACAGAAACCCAAGGATGGATCACTATGAGTGAGGTCCGACTTGATGACAATTTTGGTCACTTAACAGGGACATTCATAGTGCCATGCATATAGGAGGCATTCACTAAATATATATTTTTGATTTAAAGCATGACAGATTTATTTCACTGATAGCAATTATATATATTTATGTGTCATGAAACAGAGAGAAAATAAAAAGCAATAAAATTCAGATACTTACTGTACTTCATGATTAGGTATTGAATAATTGAGAAATGTTTTAAGTGAAATATGTTGTTGTTATTAGGTGCCATTGAATCAGCTCTGACTCATAGCAACCCTATGTACAACAAATAAAACTGTAAGTATTCAGCTAATTTGTTGTTTATTTTTTGCAACTTTCAGAATTGTTAATCACAGGCTGAAACAAAAGCTCAGTATAATCTTTTCAATTGAAGACCTTAATTTCTTTTTTTTTTTCATGAATATAATAAAGTAGGGATCTCTGGTGGCATAGTGCCTAAGGTATTTGACTGGTAACCAGAAGGCTGGTGGT
>NW_006922389.1:436754-443116 GCF_000298275.1 Orycteropus afer afer | reverse complement strand
ATATATATATATATATATATATATATATAAAATAAAGTTTATATAAAGTAGGGGTAATAATAAGGCCAACTTTTGGGGGTTGTTGTCAAGATTAAATGAGATAATCCAAGTAAAGTGTGCTAGTAATGTTAACTGATTTTGTGGTTAGATGGGTGGTCTTAATGAACATTTATTTTTACCAGACATTGGCCTAAGTGCCTTATGTGAATCAACCCTTTTTAGCTTCTCAATAACTTTCTTACTGTCACTTGAAGAGGGGGATCCATGGCAACATAGTTAGTAAATGGTAATCACAATATTTGGACCTGGTTTTCCAATCCTTAGCCACCACATCGTTCTGCTTCTCTATTGGACAATCTTCTTTTATTCCCCATCACATTCCGTATAGCCTTGCTATGATGTTTGACATGATTTCTAGTTGTAGTAAAAACTTAAGTTTCCCAATATTTACTGTTAGGAAGATTCTTAGGGAGTATAGTGGGGACAAAAATGTAGCAGTCTGCTTCTGTAAAGATTTTCTGACTTGGAAACCCTATGGGAAGTCTGTCCTACAGGTTTGCTATGAGATGCAATCAATTATGACTCTATGGAAATGTTTAAATTTTATTTTATGTAAATCAACAACTGTAAAACACCCATAGTGAAATAGAAAGATAACAGTTGTCATATTTTAAGTAATGTGGCTATGTCCAAGTAAAGGTTTGTGTCTAAGAAGTCAAAATATTTTATTCAATGGACAAGCTCAATTTAAAGAGAGTATGTAGTTCAGTTGGAGACACACATGAACTGTATACATCCTGTTTTGCACATAGTGCTGGGTCCCAGCACTTAGCATAATTTCTAGCACATAGGAGGGTGTCAATAAATATTTGTTAAATGGATAAAGTCTGGCTATTTTTTGGGAAATATTACAGATATGATAATTTATTTATGTGTGTGTTTAATTAAATGGGAGATAATAACTCATGCATCATCCAATGGAGAAAATTTTGTAAAACAAAAGTTTGAATGACAAATCTTTGAAAAGAAAAACTCCAAACTTTGGTGTGAATGATAAGCAGCTATTTTCATGTAGTGTAACTATCTTTTAATGTTTTCTTTTTCAGGTAATTAATTATGTAGACATTGATTCATTGCTGTCAAATGTGTCATAGAGGAATATGAATTAATAGAAAAAAAAATACAATGATTAGTAAACAATGCTCAAGTATATTCTTCAAACAAGTTCGAATTAGAAAATAAATTACATACAAGAATACATAGTTTCCCTTAGTAACTTCATGTATCTTATAATTTTTCTATTTCTTAGAAAACATCATCTGGCATGAAAGAGCATTTTAAACAACACAGACAATTTCCTTTAGTTATGTTCTAGAAGCTCAGTTGTAAGTTATGCTTTTGAAAGTTATAACTTATTTTCCTGTGAAATAACGTAAGAAATGGAACTTAGTTTCCCAAATGGCCAGATTATATGGTAATTTAATGAAAAATTAGTGGTCTGGAGTAAGAAAGATCTGGGTTCAAATTTCAGCTCTCAACTGGCTAGTTTCTTCCTCTAAAAAGTGATACTAATCATAAAACCAAATTTATTGACTTTTTGAAGATTAAATGAAGTAATGTATAATGAAGTACAATGTACTATGCTAAGCCAGTATTAGTCAAGAAAAGGGAGCCAGTCTTACCTAGAACTGTAATAAAGTCTACTGAAATTTATGTTACCACTATTTTTCATATAATTATTGTAACTCTTGGGACCACAGGCATGGTTATATCTAAAAATTTCTCCATTTTACTGTCTCATTAGAGCAAATTTCCATGCCTTTGCTCAGTTGGACATGAATCTACCTTTTTTTTTTTTTTTTTCCCAAGACACATCTCAAGTGCTTTTTTATTGTTTTTAGATTCCGTCTAGTCGTCTGGGACTCAGCGACTCTATGCACAGCAGAACGAAACTCTGCCTGGTCCCACGAGAGCTCTGCGATCCCTGCTATACTTGAGCCCATTGCCACAGCCATGTCAGTCCATCTCGTTGAGGGCCTTCCCCTCTTTCGTTGACCCTCCACCTTACCAAACTGACATCCTTCTCCAAGAAATGGTCCCTTCTGACAACATGACCAAAGTAGGAGAGACAAAGTCTGGCCATTCTTTCTTCCAAGGAGCATTCCAGCTGCACTTCCTCCAGGACAGACCTGTTAGTTCTTGTAGAAGTCCATCATATTTTCAGAATTCTTCACCAGCACTACAACTCAAAAGCATCAATTCTTCTTCAGTCTTCCTTATTCATTGTCCAGCGACTGAAAATATCATGGTTTGTGTCAAATGCTACTTCCTCTCATAATATTTATTTCCTCTTTGGAGTCAAAATTAATTAATAGCAATTCAAATATTGAAGCACAGTTTAATGCTAAGCAGAACTAGTGGCAGAATGAGAATATTATAGTTAAATGCCATTGAGATCACTCTGAACATAGTGCCCCACTGTACGACAGAATGAAACACTCTCTGATCATGCACAATTCTCACAATCATTGCCATGTTTGAACCCATTGTTACAGCCACTGTACAAACCCATCTCTTTGAGGGTCTTCCCCCTTTCCACTGAAGCTCTACTTTACCAAGCATGATACCGTACTCCAGGGAGTAGTCCCTTCTGACAACATGACCAAAGTATAACAGATAAAATCTGTCCATTCTCGCTGTTTAGGAGCATTTCAGCTGTACTTCCTTCAAGAGAGATTTGCTCATTCTTCTAGCAGTCCACAGTATATTAAATATTTTTCTCCAACACTACAACTTAAATACATCAATTCTTCTGTAGTCTTCTTTATTCATTGTCCAACTCTCACATTCATACGGCTATTGAAAATACCATGGCTTGAGTCAGGTGCACCTTAGTCTTCAAAGTGACATATTTTCTCTTTAAGACTTTGAAGAGGTGTTTTGCAGTATATTTGCCCAATGCAATACATCATTTGATTTCTTGACTGCTGCTTCCATGGGTGTTGATAGTTGATCCAATTAAAATGAAATTGTTAACAACTTCGTCTTGGACAACTTCAGAACCAGAATAGGTCAATAGATTCATAAGTTTGTCTGCTTTAGAGAGTGAAATGGGGCATGTGCCCAGTTTAAGAGGAACAAAATAGAGGAGATCTTTAGAACTAAAGATCTACTCAAATAAATCACAATAGAATAAAGAAGCACAGAAATCCAGCTGGAGTTTTGCTGTGTGAAATTTATGATAAATCCTTTATGGACAGACATATTTTCTAGTTCATAGTATAATCCTACTGTCTAGAGCAGAGATATGGAACAATGAGGAGAAAATATGTGGGACTAAGTTTTATGGAAGCTCCAAAATCTGTGCTCAATGATATTCACTGCAACAAAATACCATTGAAGATGTGGTTGATTCTACGTACAGGTAGTCCCCAACTTAGGAAATATTAGTGTTATGATGAACTAAAGACCATTCATTTTTGTTTTTTGCACATCTTATCATTAGTAATATGTGCTCATACAGTGTTGTAGTGCATAATTTTCTGATATTACTATAAGATGTTCACTCACAGATGTTCTATTTTATGATTTACTGCTTAAAACAGTAAATCATATGGGTTTAATTTTCTGAAATTAAATCAGGGGATTCAATTGCTTGAGAACATGGATCCAAATGATGATGACTTTGCTAAAGGTTATAGGCAGATTTGGGAAGCAGTGGATGTTACTGCAAAATATATGAGGAAAAAAAAAAAAAGGACCATACGGACAACTGTCAATAATATTCTTCCTGTAAATGCCATGCCCATTCCCAGGGATAATTAAGATGATCAAGAACTTCCACATGTGGAGTTATTACCACAACTGACAAAACACCAAAATTGTCCAACTCTTCATCATTGGAGTAAGTTTTTATTATTTGTGCATTTTTTAAAATGAATGTATTAAAATATGTCTGTAAGTTTATATGTAATGTTTCCAACCATTAAAGACAAATAAAGATAAAATTTATAAGGATACTGGTAATAAAAGGCAATATAATAAAGAAAAAAATGAGGTATTCAACTTATGTCAGAACAGATTCATGATGGAGTCTTTAGAATGGAACCCAGTCATAAGCTGGGGACAACCTGTAAACTAAAATAGCTGTGACCTTGGCCATATTTCCATCTATGGATCCTTCTTTGTTTCCAATTTTAATATTCCAAGCATCAGTGATTAGTAGTGCATCTTGGTTGCATGTCTGGTGAATTTCAGATTGCAGAAGTTGGTAAAAATCTTCAATTTCTTCATCTTTGGCTTTAGTGGTTGGTGTGAAAATTTGAATAATAGTAGTATTAACTGGTCTTCCTTGTAGGCATATGGATATTACTCTATCACTGACAGCATTGTAATTCAGGATAGATCTTGAAATGTTCTTTTTGATGATGAACATGATATCATTCCTCTTTGATTTTTCATTCTTGGCATTGTAGAACTTAGGACTGTCAGATTCAAAATGGCCAGTAACAGTCCATTTTAGCTCACTAATGCCTAGGATATCAATCTTTATATATTTAATTTCACTTTTTACAACTTCCGGTTTTCCTAGATTCATACTCCATACATTTCATGTTCCAAAAATTAATAGATGTTTGTGACTATTTTTCCTCATCTTGAATCGTGCCCCATCAGCAAATGAATGTCCAGAAAGCTTTGTCTCATCCAAGTTATTAAGATTGACTCTACTGAGGAGGCAGCTCTTCCCCAGCCATATTTTGAGTGCTTTCCAGTCTGAGGGGCTCATCTTCCAGCATTATATTGGACAATGTTCCACTGCTATTCATAAGCTTTCCACTGGCCAATTTATTTTAGAAGTAGTTAACTATGTCCTTCTTCTTAGTCTGCCTTAATTTGGAAGCTCCATTGAAACCTGTCCACCATGGATGACCCTGCTGGTGCTACAAATATTGGCACAACAGCTCCAGCATAACAGCTACATGCAAGCCACCTAGTATGACAAACTTACAGATAAGTGGTACAGAGCTGCATTAGAGTCAAGTTAAAACAAGAGAAGGTATGAAAGGAGGATACCACTGAAAGTTAAATGTCATGAAAAATGCCTAATTTTTTTCAAAATTTTTAACTCTATTTTATATTTACATGAGTTTATGCTTGGACATCTACTGCATGGGCATTTACTAGATATCTCAGTTTATTCTTACTTTTTAATAATAGATGTTTTTTGTTAAAATAGTAAGTATTGTGAGAAATTCAAATGGATAGCAAGAATAATCCTATTTCTATTGCTCATTCTATTGTTCATAGATAATCATCCTATACTCTTATTATTTTGGAAAACATCTCTCCTGTTTTCTCTATCTCTGATCATACATAACTGTACACACTCTTTTTAATTTGCTTTTTTTTTTTCACTTCAAGAATATCCATTAATTAATATGAACTTCATCATTTTAATTTTAAGGATTCTAGCCAAGAAAACCCTATGGGAAAGATTTACTCTATCACATGGGGGTCACTCTAAGTCAGAGTCAACTACATGGCACTGAACAACAAAAAAAATTGTTTCATTTGTCATATACAGATAAATTACATGACCAGTGTGGCACATTCCTAAATACTAGGTTGCTCCCAATATTTCATATGATGTATTTGTCATTCTTTTGAAAACTAGTACTTTCTTTATGCCAAAGATAAAGTTCAGCTTAACAATAATGGAAAATTGAGTCCACACACACAACATGCTCACACATATAATGTGCAGAAATAATGAAATTAAGTAAAACAGTTTGGCATAGCATTCCCATGCATATACCACACACATCTCTGTTATTTCCAGAAGTTAATTTCAGCCTCATTCACCCATCCTCACGTGTTGTTAGGGGCTGTCAAGTCATCTCTGACTCATAGTGACCCTATGCGCTGGAGAATGAAACACTGCCCAGTCCTGTGCCAGCCTCTTGATTCTTGCTATACCTGAGCCCATCATTGCAGTGACTGTGCTGATCCATCTCATTGAGTGCCTTCCCCTTCTTTGTTGACCCTTCACTTTACAAAGCATGATATACTTCTCCAAGGAATGGTTCCTTCTGACAACATGACCAAAGTAGGTGAGACAAAGACTGGTCATTCTTGCTTCCAAGGAGCATTCCAGTTGCACTTGTTCACATATTACAGGTAAATCATATAGTTCTATTTATTTTCTTCTATTTTTCATATTTATTTTCTTTCATTTTACTCTTTACTCTCCTGCTTATGTGTATAAAAATAGTCCAAACATGTTACTTTTTATCATAATTGTTGTGTTGGATTGAGTTCTCTAGAGAAACACAAAAACCAGCAAAGTATATATATATATATAT
>NW_006922389.1:411398-428224 GCF_000298275.1 Orycteropus afer afer | reverse complement strand
ACATCAAGAGCATCATCCATGAAGAAAGCAAGAGATCACTAAAAAGACAACAAAAGAAGAGAAGACCAAAATGGATGACAGAAGAGACTCTGAAATTTGCACTTGAGCAAAGAGTAGCTAAAGCAAATTTAGCCTTGGGTTGCAATATTGAAAGATTCTAAGGGCAAAACGTTGAATGACACAGGGAACATAAAAAGAAGATGGAAGGAATACACAGAGTCACTGTACCAAAAAGAACTGGTCGATCTTCATCCATTTGAGGAGGTGGCATATGATCTCGAACCAATGGTACTGAAGGAGGAACTCAAAGCTGCAATGAAGGAATTGGTGACGATCAGGGCTCTGGGAATTGATGGAATACCCATTGAGTATATTTCAAGAAATGGATGCCACACTGGAAGTACTCACTCGGTTATGCCAAGAGATTTGGAAGACAGCTACCTGGCCAACTGACTAGAAGAGATCCATATTTGTACCCATTCCAAATAAAGGTGATCTCACAAAATGTGGAAATTATCAAACATTATCATTAATATCACACGCAAGTAAGATCTTACTGACAATAATTCACAAACAGTTGCAGAAGTATATTGATAGAGAACTTCCAGAGGTGCAAGCTGGATACAGAAGAGGATGTTGAACAAGTGACATCATAGCTGTTGTCAGATGGATCTTGGCTCAAGGCAAAGAATACCAGAAAGATGTTTACTTGTGCTTTATTGACTATGCAAAGGCATTTGATTGTGTGGATCATGACAAATTATGGTTAACATTGAGAAGAATGGGAATTCCCAAACACTTGATTGTACTCATGAGGAACCTGTACATTGACCAGGAGGCTGTCATTTGAACGGAACAATGAGATGCTGCATGGTTTCAAATCAGGAATGGAGTGCATCAGGGTTGTATCCTTTCCCCATACTTATTAAATCTGTATGCTGAGCAAATAATCCGAGAAGCTGAACTATATGAAACAAAATGTGGCATCAGGATTGGAGGAAGAATCATTAACAACCTGAGATATGCAGACGATACAACTTTGTTTGTTGAAAGTGAGGATGACTTGAGGCACTTACTGATGAAGATTGAGGAACACAGTCTGCAGTATGGATTACAGCTCCATATAAAGAGGATAAAATTCCTCACAACTGGACCAATGAGCAGCATCACGATAAATGGAGAGAAGGTTGAGGTTGTCAAAGATTTCACATTGCTTGGTTCTATAATCAATGCCAATGGAAACATCAGTCAGGACGTTAGACGACGTGTAGCACTGGGCAGGTCGGCTGCGAAGGAACTCTTTCAAGTGCTGAGGAGCAAGGATGTCTCCTGGAGGACTAAGGTGCGCCTGACATAGGCCGTGATATTTCCAGTCGCCTTGTATGCATATGAGAGCTGGACAATGAATAAGGAAGGCCAAAGAAGAATTAATGCTTTTGAGTTGTGGTGCTGGCGAAGAATGCTGAAGGTACCGTGGACTGCCAAAAGAACTAACAGATCTGTCCTGGAGGAAGTGCAGCCGAGATGCTCCTTGGAAGCGAGGATGGCCAGACTTTGTCTCACCTACTTTGGTCATGTTGTCAGAGGGGACCATTCCCTGGAGAAAGATGTCATGTTTGGTAAGGTGGAGGATCGACATAAGAGGGGAAGGCCTTCGACAAGATGGATTGACACAGTGGCTGTGACAATGGGCTCAAGTATAGCAAGGATCATGGAGCTGGTGGGGGATCGGGTGGTGTTTTGTTCTGCTGTGCATGGGGTCGTTGTGAGTCAGAAGCATCTCGACGGCATCTAACAACAACAACAACAACAACAAGTGTGAATTAAAGTCAGCAACAATAAAAACAAACTGGTATAGCACACTCCTGAAAACAACATGCAGGTAGGTTTGAACAGTTGACAAAATGTATAACGTATGAATTATTTGCCAAAAATATGATAATTAGGAAGGATAAAGTCCTGGAGGTTATTTACGCTCTGTGCTACTAAAGATTAAAAGGACACTTATTAACTAAAATTAGGCCCTGCAGCCTGTGAACTTCCTGATTAAGACAGAAACAGCACAAAGGTTTATAGTTTATAGTTTTATAAAGAAGAAAATGAGTTAGTAGAGGGATTATTACAGTAAGTCCCAGAATAAGAATGATGCATCTATAGACAACTTTTATTTGCCCTTTAATTTTATGTAGATTTGCCCTCACTTTGAAATGATTGAACCAACCCCTACTATCAACAAATTCTTCATCACTCTCACTTCACTTGCTGCAAATGCAGCTTTTAAATCACTGAAAAAGTTTCAAGTTTTCCTTGTAACAAAGTCAGATTAAATAGAACCACAAGCACCTGTCGTGACTCACCTAGAAACTCCACATAAAGACGCACTTAGGAAATGACTCATTGGCAATCCAGGGACTGCCTGTACTGAGATCTGGAAACTTTGATTTTTCTAACTTGTGAAAAGAAAAAGGGAAAAAAAAAACAACCACATAAATATTTCTTGAGGTTTATTTTCATGACTTTACAGTCTACTTGGGGGAAAAAAAAAATTAGAGAACTACTGGCTCGTCTAGTTATTTCTTACATTACCAGACCCGACTACAAACAGAAACTCCATCATGTCAATCTGGTCATGACAAACTTGTTTTAGTGAGATAGTGTAAATACAGATACTTCCTGGAGGTTTCTTTAATGTTTATTTATTATTTTTAATTAAAGATAAAGGATTTTCTTTTACAAAAAATCTTTTCTCAAGTATCTGCTCTATTGAGTTATGATTCAGAATGATTTTTTAAGTCCAAGAAGATATTGCCCAAACACTGAAAACATAGCTGGGTGTGAATATTTGCAGGTAGCATCCGTTGCTGTTGTTGTTAGGTGCCATCGAGCGAGCTCCAACTCATAAGGACCCTATGTACAATAGAACAAAACACTGTCCTGTACCGTCTTCTCAGTCCTTCCTATGGTGAGCCCATCATTGCAGCCACTGTGTCAATCTCTTCATTGAGGATATTCCCTTGTTTTGTGATCTTATAATTTAGCAAGCATGATATCCTTCTCCAAGGGATGGTCCTGTCTGACAACATGACCAAAGTGAGACAAAGTCTGGCCGTTCTCACTTGCAAGAAGTGTTCCATCTGCACTTCTCTCAGGACAGATTTGTTTGTTCTTCTAGCAGTCCATAGTATTTTCAGTATTCTTTGCCAAAACCACAATTCAAAGGCATCAACTCTTCTTCTTGATCATCCTTATTCATTGTGCAACTTTCATGTGCATATGACTGCAAATATGATACTTGGGTTAGGTGCTCCCTAGTCATCAAAATGACATCTTTGCTTAACACTTTAAAGAGGTCTCTTGCAGCAGATTTGCCCAATAGCATGTAGAATGCCGGACATCTTAAGCTTAACTTACATGATTCAGCTTGTTTACTTTGAAAATATTCTAGTTACTTTTTCAAATAAGAGGAAAAAACAAGAGTAAAAGTGTGAAAATCACATCTTGCCAGGAGCTGTAATACCAAGCACAATGATCCTGCTCTGAAAATCAAAAGGCAACATTGAGCTGCGTTTAATTTTTACTCTTATTCATAATTCCTATTTAAGAAATAATTCCACATGTCATTTATTTTTTATTTTATTGTGATTTGGGTGAAACTTTACAGAGCAAATTCATTTTCCATATAGCAGCTCATACACATTTTGTTTCATGACATTGATTGCAATTCCCCACAATGCAAAAGCTCTCTTCCCATTCCCTCTCTGTAGTTACCTCTTCCCTGTGTGCTTTTTTGCTATGCATTCCTGGCCCCCCCCCAAACTATTTCCCTGTCTAGATAGAATTTTAAACCATAATTATGAATATCCATATCTCTTATATGGTGATTAGGAAATAGAGCATGGTGGTGGGTGTAAGACCTGTCTTATTGTTGATAGGTGCTGTGGAGTCAGTTCCAACCCATAACAACCTTATGCACAATAGAATGAACCATTATCTGATCTTGCACCATCCTCACAATTGTTTCATCCCATTGTTTCAGCCACTGTGTCAGTCGTTTAATTGAGGGTCTTCTTCTTTTTCATGGATCCTCTACCAAGCATGACCCTTCTTCAGGACTGGTCCCTCCTGATAACATGCCCAAGATATATAAGATGAGCCTCACTATCATTTATAGTTTAGGAGGCTAGAGGTGCAAGTTCAAAGTGCCAGCTCTAGGGGTTGGGTGAAAGCTCCTCAACCTTGGGCTTCAGCTCTGCCTCTTGCCCACAGCCCATCGAAGCTAAAAGCTTCTCTTACTTCCAGCAGCTGCTGGCTGCTGAGGCTGACAAACACAATGTTGACAAATACAATGGGACAGTCCCAAGGTTATCAAACACTGCAGCAGGCTACTAGTTCAAATCCAGGAACAGTCTCAAAATTGGCAGGCAACATGGTAGACTACTGAATGAAGACTCAGCTACATGCAGGGTCTAAGCATGTAAAAAAGCTGCAGAGACCTTTCTATGACGCTGCTCCTTATACACTGGAAGAAGACTACGTCTCTAAGGCAGCTACTCAGCTGCTCCAGTAGATTCCACCATGGAGATGATTACCAGTCTTCTCATGGGAAATAACTACATCCAGCTGCCCCGCCACTCAACTGGCCCAGCCAAGTTGACACACAACTTAACTACCACACCATCCTTGCTTCTAAGGAACATTCTGACTGTACTTTGTCCAACACAGATATGTTTGCTTTTCTGGCAGTCCATGGTATATTTGTGACTTGTATTAAATATTAAAAACCACAATGTTTTGATCATGGGACTTTTAACTTTCAACATGTTTCCTTTATAACTTTGAAAGCTGAAGTGTTGGTAGTTAAAGAACAAATTGACTTTGGCAGGAGCAGGGTCAGATACACATTAGCACAGTGAATTAAAATGCATATCATCTTATTTTCCATTTATTCTGCCCACAAAATTATACTGACAATTCAGACTTCTCTCAGGAAATAATTTTATTTATTTATTTTTTTTTTGTAAATGTCAGTTTTGTTTATGTATTTTGACTTTAAGGGGTAGCAGTTACCAAAGCCTATGATATGTTGGTACTCAGGATATTCAGAAGATAGTTTTTGTCTTTATTCCAACTCTTCCATTCAGCATACGGTTTTCCCTAGGGGACTGTTCTACTTTATAATTATACTGTTATGTGTAATTGCTTTTGCCAGGTGCACTGGAAATTTTTCTTCCTTCTGCGAACACTAAGCCAGCCACCCACTCACACATGTCCCTGCATGTTTTCCTGTGAGTGCCAAGTTGCACATACACTTTCATATTTTATCCTTTACCTTCATGTCCTCTCATTCTATCAATGTTCCTAGGTATATTTCCTTTCTTCCTATGGCTTCTACTATTGTCTCTCTATAAACCAAAATCCTATCCATGATGGGTATTTGAATACCAGTGACACAGCTTTCAGCATCATAGCAACATGCAAGCCACCACACTATATCAAAATGACAGATGAGTGGTGGATAGTGACCCTACAGGGCACAGTAAAACTACTAAGGATTCTAAGCCTAGTCCTTATGGAAACAGATTGCCAGGTCTTTTACCCTGCAGAGCAGCTAGTGGGTTCAAACTTCCAATGTTTAGGTTAGCAGCCATGTGCTTAACCATTATGTCACCAGGGCACCTTTCCATCATTACCAACAGAAAGTAAAAATTCAGCATGTTAGAGTCAAAATACATAACTTGTCCCCTTCAACCCGCTTACCACAACAACCTGACTCTCTTACTATGTCTTTATCCCAGTGAATTGTACCTTCATTTATGTAGTTACATAAGGCTGTAATCTGAGAGCAAAAGTCCAATCACTTTCTCATCTGTTACAATTTAATTCACCCTCCTTACCAATGCCACCATTCATCTGACAGTTTGTTATATTGTGGTGGCTTGCATGTTTCTGTGAGGCAGGAAGCTATGCCACCAGTATTTCAAATGTCAGCAGAGTCACCCATGGTGGACAGGTTTCAGCGGAGCTTCCAAACTAAATCAGACTTAGAAAAAAGAAGGGGCCATCCTCTTCTCAAAATATTGGCCAGTGAAAACCTTATGAGTAGCAGTGAAACACTGATATATTACTGGAAAACTTTATGAAAATCCCTGAAACATTGTCTGATATAGTGCCAGAAGATGAGCCCCTCATGTCGGAGGGACTCTTAAGACGACTGGGGAAGAGCTACCTCCTCAGTGTAGAGTTGACCTTAATTATGTGTATGGAAAAAACTTTTGGGACCTCCATTGGCTGATGTGGCATGACTCAAAATGAGAAGAAACAGCTGCAAACATCCATTAATAATTGGAACATGGAATGTATGAAATATGAATCTAGGCAAATTGGAAGTTGTAAAAAATGAAATGGAACACATAAAGACTGATATCCTAGGCATTAGGGAGCTGAAACGGACTGGTTCTGGCCATTTTGAATCAGACAACCATATGGTCTACTATGCTGGAAATGACAAATTGAAGAGGAATGGCATGGCATTCATCATCATAAAGAATGATTCAAGATCTGTCCTGAAGTACAATGCTGTCAGTGATAGGATAATATCTATACACCTATAAGGAAGACCAGTTAGTACTATTATTCAAATTTATGCACCAGCTACTAAAGCCAAAGATGAGGAAATTTTCTACCAATTACTACCAATTTCTGAAGTCTGAAACTGACCCAATATGCAATCAAGATATGCTGATTATCACTGGTGATTGGAATGCAAAATTTGGAATCACGAAGAAGAATCATGGGTAGTTGGAAAATATGACATCAGTGATAGAAATGATGCTGGAAATCACATGGTAGAATTTTGCAAGACCAATGACTTATTCATTGCAAATACCTTTTTCAACAACATAAATAGCAGTTATACACATGGATTTCACTAGATGGAGTACAAATGAATCAGATTGACTGCATTTGTGGAAAGAGGTGATGGAAAAGTGTAATATATTAAGCCAAAACAAGGCCTGGAGCTGACTGTGGAACAAACGGTCAATTGATCATATGCAAGTTCAAGTTGAAGCTGAAGACAATTAAAACAAGTCCATAAGAACAAAAATATGAACCTGATTATAACCCTCCTGAACTTAGAGACCATTTAAAGAATAGATTTGATGCATTGAACACCAATGACCAAAAACCAGGGGAACTGTGAAATGACATCAAGAACATCACCCATAAAGAAAGCCACAGGTCACTAAAAAGACTGAACGGAAGAAAAGACTAAAATGGATGTCAGAAGAGAGTCTGAAACTTGTCCTTAAATGAAGAGTAGCTAAAGCAAATGGAAGGAATGATAAGATAAAAGAGCTGAACAGAAGATTTCAAAGAGTAGCTTGGGAAGACAAAGTCAATTATTATAATGAAATGTGCAAAGACCTGGAGGTTGGAAAACGAAAAGGGAAGAAGTGCTCAGCATTTCTCAAGCTGAAAGAGCTGAAGACAAAATTCAAGCCTGGAGTTGCAATATTGAAAGATTCTATAAGCAAAATATTGACTGACACAGGAAACATCAAAGTAAGATGGAAGGAGTACACAGAGTCAATGTACCAAAAAGAATTGGCCAATAATCATCCATTTCAGAAGGTGGCATATGACCAAGAACTGATGGTATTGAAGGAAGAAGGTGAAGTGGCATGGAAGGAATTGGTGAAAAACAAGGCTCCAGAAATTGACAGACTACCCACTGAGCTGTTTCAACAAACCGATGCCCCACTGGAGGCATTCACTTGTCTATGTCAAAGGATTTGGAAGACAGCTACCTGGCCAACTGACTGGAGGAGATAATTATTTGTACCCATTCCAAAGAAAGGTGATCCCAACAGAATGTGGAAATTATTGAACAATATAATTAATATCACATGCAAGTAAAACCCTGGGAGCTCTGGTAGCATAGTGGCTAAGACACTTGCCTGCTAACCAGACAGCTGGCGGTTCAAACCCACCAGCCACTCCTCGGAAGGAAGGTTGGGAAATCCTACTTCCATAGTGATACTGCCTTGGAAACCCAAGGAGGGGTCGCTATGAGTCGGGTTTGACTCGACGGCACATAACAACAACACAACAAAGTAAAACCTGAAGATAATTCTAACATGGTTGCAGCACTATATGACAGAGAACTTCCAGAAATGCAAGCTGGATTCAGAAGAGGATGCGGGGCAAACAATATCATTGGTGATGTCAGATGTATCTTGCCTGAAAGCAAAGCATACCAGAAAGATGTTTACTTGTATTTTATTGACTATGCAAAAGAATTTGATTGTGTGGATCATAACAAATTATGGATAACATTGAGAAGAATGGGAATTCCAGATCTTTATCCGTGCTCATGAGAAAGCTGTACATAGATCAAGAGGCTGTTCGAACAGAACAAGGGGAATACTACATGGCTTAAAATCAGGAAGATAGTGAGTCAAGGTTGTATCTTTTCACCATACTGATTCAATCTGTATGCTGAGCAAATAATCTGAGAAGCTGGACTATATGAAGAACAGCATGGCATCAGGATTGGAGAAAGACTCACTAACAACCTGAGATATGCAGACGACTCAACTTTGCTGAAAGTGAGAATGACTTCAAGCACTTATTGATGAAGATCAAACAATACAGTGTGTGGTATTGTTTACATCTCAACATAAAGAAAATGAAATTCTCACAGACCAAGAAGCAGCATCATTAGATAAATGGAGATATTGAAGTTGCTAAAGATTTCATATTATGTGGTTCCACAATAAACACCAATGGAAGCAGCAGTCAATACATCAGACAATGTATTGCACTGGGCAAATCTGCTACAAAAGACCTATTTAAAGTGCTAAAGAGCAAAGATATATCTTTGAAGACTAAGGTGAGCCTAACTCAAGCAATGGTGTTTTCAATCACCTCATATACATGTGGACAATGAATAAGGAAGACCGAAGAGTTGATGCTTTTCAGTTGTAGTGTCGGGGAAGAATATTGAAAGTATCATGGACTACCAAAAAAAATCTTTCCTGGAAGAAATGCAGCCTGAGTGCTCCTTGGAAGTGATAATGGGCAGACTTCGTCTCACCTACTTTGGTCATGCTGTCAAGAGGGACTGTTTCCTGGAGATGGATATTGTGGTCAGTAAAGTACAGGGTCAACAAAAAAGGGGAAGGCCCTCAACGAGGTGGATTGACACAGTGGCTGCATCAATGTGCTCAGTTATGGCAAGGATTGTGATGCTGGCACAAGACAGGGCAATGTTTTATTCTGTTGTACATAGGGTTGCTATGAATCAGAGCTGACTGGGGGGCACCTAACAACAACAACAACCTTAACATTGCTGGAACATGTCCCTTTATTCTTGTTTCCATATTTATTCCATAACCTCATATTACCTTGCTTGCTTTACTGCAATAGCCTCTGCAATGTTCTACCTGTCTCTAAACCAAAACAAAAAAACAACTCACTGCTGCCAAGTTGGATCTGACTCATAATGACCCTTCCTTGGGTTTCTGAGGTGGTATCACTATGGAAATAGATAGCACAACCCTCTTTCCAAGGAGTGGCTGGTGGTTTTGAACTGCCAGCCTTCGGGTTAGCTGTCAAATGCCTTAGGCACTAGTCAGTCAGAGCTCCTGCCTGTGTCTAGTCCAGCTCTTTTCCAGTGCCTTTTCATACTGCACCTATGCACTGTGATCTCTCTGAAACACAAACTGTAGGTTCTAAAAAGCATTCTTCTAATTCAATAAGTTCCTTGAGTTTAGCACATTGAATTCAACTATGTAAATCTAGTGTCTAGGTGAATACTGGATATTGGGTACATTTATTCATTTATTCTCTTATTAATGCATTCACTTTTTTGATCATTATTGATTATTCATCAATCATGATTTTTGATTATTGTTGATCATCTTCTGTGAGCCAGGCATCATCATTTCATGTACTGGAGATACAGAAGTAGAAAGATAGATGTGGCCCCTGCTAAATGAAAGAAAAAAAAATGTTATATGATGGAAAGTAAACACTAGTAGTGGTCAAGCACTTGGCTGCTAAATGAAAGGTTGGCAGTTTCAACAAAGCAGCTGCTGCATGGAAGGTATGGGAGTTGGTTTCCAGAAGGTTTTCAGCCTTGAAAATTTTCTGGGGCAGTTTTACTCTGTCCTGTGACAGCTCTAAGTGGAGCACATTAGAAGGTGAAAAAGTAAATTAGCATAGATTTGTAAATATATTGATACACATAAATTAGGTCTATGAAAAATGTTTTTACTGTTATAACTAATTACAGGGATATTTTTATAAAAAATAACAAATGTCTGCTACAACACTGAACAAAAATTTTTTAGATAGACATTTTGGTGTAACCCCCTCTGACAGTGTCACCAGAGTGGTCTGCACCTTCTATGCCCACTAGTCACACAACTGGCTTATTCTACTCTCTGAGTGGTGCAAAATTTCCTGGAGGGCACAAGCAGTTTGTAATCAACTGTTAATATAAATGTTGATGGTTCAGACCTATGCGGCAATGCCGTGAATAAACACCTGATTTTGTAAAGATTACAGGCAAGGAAACCATATGGGGCACAGTTCTATTTTATAGCACATGGGGTAGCCATGAGTCAGAATCAACTTGATGGCAACTGGTTCTGGAATTCTGTTTCATGAGAGAGTGTCCTCAGTGCATAGATCCTTCCTCAAAATAGACATGGAGATTTGGGAGCCATATTCCAGTTCCATCAGAGCCAACCCGGGTTTTTCACTTCTCCCATTTCACTCCAGGGGCTTTTTTTTTTTTTCACTTCTCTAGTCACAAGAAAGAAAATATAATGATTTTTCTTTAGTTGATTGATCTCCAAAGTTGGAAAGTTTAAGAATAAATCTCAGGATTCTTCTGACTCAACAGTAATGCTTGTGTGTGTGTGTGTGTGTGTGTGTATGTAAGGGAGTAAAGGAGCTTCAATCAGCTTCCTCTGATTCTTCCCTTGGCTCTCATCTTGAATTTGTGGTATAAAATCATAGCATTTCCCTAGTCTGGTTGTTGTTGTTGTTGAATTTTTTGACTGGTTTCATATATTTTCTTGTTTGTTTTGTTAGGCTATAGGGTCCCAAGATTCCATGATTTGACTATTATCTCTCACTTTTACTGAGAAGTACAACAATAGTTTGATTGTAAAAGGATTGTGTATAGGGGGTTCCAGTAAGATGGCGAATAGGCAGACAAACTGTGCAGACCCTCTTCAGCAAAGAAAAGGGGAACCAATTATACAATTACAGAGGATAATCCGGGAGCCCTGAGCTTTGAAAGGAAGGACACAGAAGTGGACTAAACTCCAAGTAATAGAAGAACCTGTATGAAAACACCAAAAAAGGAGACATGCAGAGCTGTGGTTGTCAGCAATCCTGATGGCATGGACAGCTTGGATATTACCAACTGGTGTAAGGACCTAAGAATTAACATAAAAATCAGCCCTGCTAGCCAGGGACTACATGGAGGACTGCACTGGTGGTCAGTGAGTAAAAGCGGATCAGCAAAGAAGGAGACAGAGTGAGCTGTGGACTTCTGCCTGTTCAGAGGGTGCAGCCATTTTGAATGTTTACAAGGGGTTAGATCATTTTGGATATATAAGCAACAGCATTTTCTCAGATTCATGGGACCTAAGAATAGGCTTCACTTGCTGGGAACTGCAAGGACATTCCAGACACAAACAACTGGAAAGCTACTATATTTCCCTTGTTATTCTTAAACCCCACACACTCTTGGTGAAAGAAGGTGTGGCCATCCCTCACTCCCACCCACCTTCTGGGCCAACAGTCTGTGGGCTCTGATGGATCCTGGGTGCCCTGTCTCTCCTGCCCAGATTTCTTTTTTTACTTTTCTTTTAGCTTGTTTGTTTTTGTCTGTTTTAAAATTATTACTATTATTATTATCATTCATACTTTATTATTAGTATTTATTTTTCCTTTTCTAGGTTCCAGTTTTCAGTTTTTTCTCCCTGCCCTGTTCTTGATTCCCATTTTTTTTCTTTCTCATGGTTAACCCCATTCCTAGTTTTTCTTTTTGTATTTTTCCATTTTTTTTCTTCATTATTCTCTTGCTTTACCTCATTTTCCTTATTGCCCCCTCCCCAGATATTGCAAGTTTTTTGTTTCTTTTCTTTTTCCTTTTTTCAGTGATTGTTCCTGTGTGTTTATGTAATGTGTTTTTCCTCCACTTGCTTTTACTTTTTTGATGGTTTTTCAATTGTTGTTGTCTAACTAAGTGGGAGACAGCAAGTGTGCCCATATGACACAACAACACACACACATCTTACAACTTCATTTACTGAATGAGAATCACCACTTCCTTCTTCACCAACTGGCCAACAATAAATGACCATCAAAAAGAGCCTGACTCATCCTTAACTGCTCTTTACAAACAGTTAAACAAGATCTAAATACAACAATGTCCTAACGTCTCAAGACAACAGACCATCACAGTACACATAGAAAAGCAAGATAAAGAAGTAGAAATAAGCGAGCAGGATACAGACCCAGAACACATCCCTGAGGAAGAAGCAGCAAAACAACTCCCTGACAAGGAATTCAAAAGAATTATACTTAGGTATCATCAAAGAATTGAGAGACAGGTTAAGGAAAAGACTGACAAAATTAAGGAAAACAGTCAAAACCCTAGAACGATTTTGAA
Source organism: Orycteropus afer afer (assembly GCF_000298275.1). Lineage (NCBI taxonomy): Eukaryota > Metazoa > Chordata > Mammalia > Tubulidentata > Orycteropodidae > Orycteropus > Orycteropus afer. The sequence goes on along the minus strand of NW_006922389.1, from coordinate 415,530 downwards.
AGAAAATACAAGAACAAAATAACAAAATAAATGAAAAATTATAAATGATAAAAAATCTACACATAGAAATCCAGAATATTAATATTAAATTGTCAGAAATAGATAACACATTGAAAAAGCAAAGAAGTAGAATTGAATCAATGGAAGACAGAATTCATGAGATTGAAGGCAAATACCTGAATACTTCATTGGAAAGGGATCAGAGAAAAGATCAAAACAAAATGAAGAAAGCCTAATTTTCATGTGGGATATAATCAAAAGGAATAACCTCTGTGTAATCAGAATTCCAGAACAGGAAGAGAAAAAGCAAACAACTGAGAAAATTGTCCAAGATTTGTTGGAAGAGAACTTCTCTGATATGATGAAAGATAAGAACATATTCATTCAGGAAGTCCAACGATCCCCAAACAGGATAGATGCCAAAAGAAAACCAGCAAAATATATCATCAAACTCATCAAAACCAAAGACAAAGAAAGAGCCCTGAAAGCAGCACAGAAAAAACAAAAAGTTATCTACAAAGGACAATTAATAAGAGTAAGCATGCAAGCGAGAAGGTGGTGGATGGTATATATAAAACCCTAAAAGGGAAAAATTTCCAATCAAGAATTACATATGCAGCAAAAGTATTCCTTAAATTTGATGGTGAAATTAGGAAATTTGCTAATAAGCAAAAATGAAGGAAATTTGTTAAAAACTAGACCAACCTTACAAGAGATACTAAAGGGAGTCCTTTAAACAGAAAACCAATACTAGCAAAGAATAACTGACCATTAAAACACAAGATGACAAAACCCAGATACCAACACAGCTATGGATGCATCCAAAGTAAAATAAGCTTGCAAGATTGTAAACAAGTGCAGTGTATGTAGTAAATTACCTGGTATGGCTTTTCTAGCCATAAGTCTTTGTAAACTCCATGGTGGAATTTGCCTTGAGCATCTGAGGAGCTCCTGATTGTTAAAGTTATCCACCTGAGATATTTCTGTTGTGAGTAACACAAAGCAACATTCTGGGAAGTTGCTCTCTCTCAGGTGTTTAGAATTCTGATGTTATGATTGGTTAGTTTGGCTACTCTGCCAGGTTCAAAAGGAGCCCCCCTAGAGGCAGGAGAAATCTCTCTGACTGCTGGCTGAGAAAGATATACTGCTAAGAGAAATACACTCCTGAGAGACACATACTGCTGAGAAAGAGACACCAAGAGACACACATTACCGAGAGAGAGACAAGGAGAGACACACACTGCTGGGAGAGAGACTGAGAGAGACTGTTGGCTAAGAGATGGCAAGCTGAGAGAGGCTGAGCACTGTTCCTGAACTTGAATTGTAGCCTAGTGCTTCCCTAATAAACCCCATAATCTGTGAATTCTGTGTGGCCATTGCAGCGAATTATCAAACCCAGTAGAAAGGTGGTGGGTGCTATTGGAGGACCAATTGGTGTCAGAGTTGATGAAAGGGCTGGAGGGAGGCAGCATGTCTGGCCTCACAGGAATAGGTCTTGGGTTATTGATGGTGATTCTCTCTTCCTCTTGCAGGGTTAAAAGAGGTCAGAAGATGCAGCGTCACTGTCCTTTTGGCAACAGGAAACCAGAGGCATCAATTGACAAATGAGGACAACTACAAACCAAAAAGTGAGTAAGTCAAGAGAGTTGCAAGATAGAATGGACTACTCTAAACTCAGGGAGAAAATTATAAATCACAAGGTAACCTCAGAGAAAAGTGATAAACCTTTACATCACAAAAAAAAAAAAAAAAAAAAAAAAAAAATATTTACCAAATACTAAAACAATAGCAACAAAGGAAATGATAACATGATTCATAAACATAATGAGCTCAGCAAAGAAAATGATATAAAACAAAGAAACCAGGAACACCATGAAAAAACACATGACAAAATGATAGCGACAAATTTGTACTTGTTGATAATTACACTGAATGTCAATGGATTGAATGCATCACTCAAGAGATGGAGAATTGCAGACTGGATAAGAAAACATAAGCCATCAAATGCTTTCTACATGAGACACACCTTAGAGAAAAAGACAAAAATAGACTAAAACTCAAAGGTAGGAAAAAGTTATATCAAGCAAATGGCAACCAAAAAAAAAGCAGGAGTGGCAATATTAATTTCTGATCAAACTGACTTTAAGACAAAAACCACCATATGAGACAAGGAAGGACATTATATAATAATTAAAGGATCAATTGAACATGAAGATATAACCATAATAAATATCTATGGACCCAATGAAAGAGTCCCAAAATACATAAATCATACTTTAAAACAGTTGAAAAGGCAAATAGATGACTCTGTAGTCATAGTAGGAGACTTTAACACACCACTTTCAATGAAAGATAGAAAAACTGGAAAGAAACTCAACAAAGATGCAGAAGAGCTAAACAACTTGGTCTTATAGATATCTACAGAGCACTTCACCCAACAGCAGCACAATATACATTCTTCTTCAGTGCACAAGGAACATTTTCCATGATAGATCATATGTTAGGCCATAAAGCAAGTCTTAATAAATTTAAAAACATTGAAATACTGCAAAGCATCTTCTCAGATCACAATGCTATCAAATTAGAAATCAACAATAGAAGATCAACAGAAAAAGACAAACACATGGAAACTGAACAACATTCTCCTTAAGAAAGACTGGTCAATAGCAGAAGTCACAAATGAAACTAAAAAAATCCTTGAATGAAATAAGAATGAAAACAAAACATACCAAAATCTTTGGAACACAGCAAAAGCAGTGATCAGAGACCAATTTATACCAAGAAATGCACACATCAAAAAAGAAGAGAGAGCTAAAATCAACACTTTAAACCAACATCTGCAACAATTAGAAAAGAACGGCATGAAAAGTCTACAGTCACCAGAAGAAAGGAAATAATAAAAATTTGATCAGAAATCAATGAAACAGAAAGCAGAAAGACAATAGAAAAAATTAACAAGACTAGAAATTGTTTTTTCAAAGAGATAATAAAATTGACAAACCACTGGCAAATACAACAAAGGAAAAGAGGGAGAGAATACAAATAACATGAATAAGAAAGGAAATGGGCAACATCACAACAGAACCAACAGAAATAAAAAAGGATAATATCAAGATACTATGAAGAGCTGTACTCCAACAAATTAGACAGTCTGGTAGAAATGGACAGATTTCTAGAAATATACTACTTCCCTAAACTAACAAAGACTGAGGTAGAAAAGTTGAACAGATCTGTATCAAAAGAGGAAATAGAACAGGTCATAAAAAATTACCAACAAAAAAGTCCTGGCCCAGACAATTTTACCAGAGAGTTCTACCAAGCATTCAGAGAAGAATTGACACCAATCCTACTCAAACTATTCCAAAACATAGAGAAGGATGTTCATTTTATGAAGCAAGCATCACCTTGATACAAAAACCAGGCAAAAACATCACTCAGATGTCTGTAGGAAAACTACAGACCAATATCCCTCATGAATATAGATGCAAAAATCGTCAACAAAATCCTAGCCAACAGACTCCAAGAACATATCAAGAAAAGAATTCATTAAGACGAAGTGGGGTTCATATCAGGTATGCCAGGATGGTTCAACATTAGAAAAACAATCAATGTCATCCATGACATAAATAAAAGAAAGGAAAAGAACCACATGATCCTATCAATTGATGAAGAAAAGGCATTTGATAAAATCCAACACCTGTTCCTGATCAAAACTCTCAGCAAAATAGGAATAGAAGGAACATTCCTCAACATAATAAAGGGCATTTATGCAAAACCAACAGCCAATGTTATTCTCAATGAAGAGAGACTGAAACCATGCCCCTTGCGAACCGGAAGGAGACAAGAATGCCCTCTATCACCACTTCCATTCAACACTGCATTGTCCCTGGGCCATAAGACAAGAAAGGGAAATGAAAGGCATCCAGATTGGTAAGGAAGAAGTCAAATTATCTCTATTTGCTGATGATATGATCCTATACCTAGAAAACACAAGAGACTCAGTCAAAAATCTAGTGGAACTAATTCAAAGTTTTAGCATCATGGCAGGATACAAGATAAACATCTAAAAAATCAGTTGGATTCCTCTACACCAGCAAAGAAATTGCTGAAAAAGAAATAAAGAAATCAATAC
>NW_006922389.1:406354-411221 GCF_000298275.1 Orycteropus afer afer | reverse complement strand
AAAATGTCAATTCTATCCAAAGCAATCTATACATTCAATGCAATCCCAATCCAGATCTCATCAACATTCTTTAGGGATATGGAAAAACCAATCACTAACTTTATATGGAAAGGAAAGAGACCTCGAATAAGCAAAGCATTATTGAAGAAGAACAACAAAGTTGGATGTCTCACATTGCCAGATCTTAAAACCTACTACACAGCCACTATAGTCAAAACTGCCTGGTATTGGTATAATGATAGACACATAGACCAATGGAATAGAAGTGAGAACCCAGAAATAGATCCATCGACCTATGGTCAACTGAGATTTGACAAAGGGCCAAAATCCATTAAATGGGGAAGAGATTATCTGCTTAACAAATCGTGCTGGAAAACTGGATATCCATTTATAGAAAAATGAAACAAGATCTGTACCTCATACCATACAGAAAAACTAACCCCAGATGGATCAAAGACTTAAATGCAAAACCTAAAACTATAAAGTTCTTCAAGGAAAAACTAGAGGTAAATTTAGGGCCTCTAATATATGGCATAAATAGACTAGCAAGTAAAATCCAAAATGCACAAGCAGCAGAAGATAACTTAGATGAATGGGACCTTCTAAAAATTAAATTTGTATGTGCTTCCAAAGACTTCTCTAAAAGAGTCAAAAGAGAACCTACAGATTGGAAAAAAATATTCAGTAATGACATATCTGACGAGGACTTATCTCTAGAATTTATAGATAACTCCAACAACTCAACAACAAAAAGACAAATAATCCAATTAAAAAATAGTCAGAAGACATGAGTAAACACTTCACCAAAAAGGATACTCAGGCAGCCAACTAATATATGAAGAAATGCTCATGATTGTTAGCCATTAGAGAGATGCAAATCAAAACAACAAAGGAATCAAAACATAATTGAGCTTGCTACATTTTTCCCCAGCACTAGTAGCAAAGCTCAGCAAGACAGAAAATAACAAATACTGGTGAGGATGCGGAGAGATTGGGACTCTCATACACTGCTGGTGGAACTGTCAAATGATACAACCACTGTGTAAACCAGGATGGTGATTCCTTAAAAAGTTGAAATCAGAAGTAACATTTGATCCAGACATTCCTTTACTAGGTATATATCCTAAAGAAGTGAGAGCCAGGAGAAGAACAGATATATGCACACCCACAGTAATCACATCACTATTTACAATAGGCAAAAGATGATAACAACCTAGGTACACATCAGCAGATGAATGGATAACCAAACTATGGTATATGCACACAAGGAATACTATGCAACCCTAAAGAATAATGTAGAATCAACAAAATACTGTACAACATGGATGAACTTGGAGGACATTATGCTGAGTGAAATAAGTCAATCATAGAAGGACAAATGTTGTATTAGTCCATTATTATAAAAAGTCCAGGAAAGGTTTATATATGGAAGGAAATTTTCTCTGTTGGTTACCAGAGGTGGGAGGGGAGAGGAGGGAACACTGTTAGTTAGGTAGAGACAAGTATTGATTTAGGTGAAGAAAAAGGCAATGTACCAAATGTGAGTGATCAATACAGTGACATTGAGAAAAAGGAAGACAGAGAGAGGTGCATGGGCGATACAGACAACAAAGATGAACCCTTTTGCACATGCAGTACTGCATTGTCAGTGAAGGCAAACATGGATACACAGATGAATAGATGGATGGACAGGCTGAACTCTTAGGTATGTCTATGCATGGGGGAGTGTGTCCAAGACTATATACAAGGTTGGCGGGCAATGTTTCTACAAGTTTATTGTGTTCTGTAAGAATTCCAAGGTGTATGGTAGAGCTGACAAGGGGCAAGATTGTAGTTACTTCTTGACCACAGCCAGCTACCCAGAGGGAGTGAGTAGTTGGACCTGTGGGCTCAGGACCATAGTCACAGGGGACATCAAGCTCACTTGACATAGCATACTACCAAAAACATTCCACATCCTACTTTGGCAAGGGTTGTTATTTGTTGTTGTTATGTGCCATGGAGTCGGACCTGACTCATAGCAACCCTGCCTTGGTTTTCCAAGGCAGTATCACTACGGAAGTAGATTGCCCCATCTTCCTTCCGAGGAGTGGCTGGTGGGTTTGAACTGTCAGCCTTCTGGTTAGCAGTCAAGTGCTTTAGGCACTATGCTACCAGAGCTGGGACCTTAAAAGGTTACAAGCACCCATCTATATACAATGATGGGTCTCCCCTTGTCCATAGTAAAGAAGAAAGAAGAAAACAAAAGACACATGGAAACAATTAGTCTAAGTGACTGGTACACCATGTGATTCTCAGTCTATACAAGACCAAAGAACTAGATGGTGCCTGATTACCACTGTCAACTTTTTGGAAAGGGATCTCTGTAGGAGATCCTGGATAAAGTGAGAGAAGAATGTGGAAGAAAACTCTAAATCATTAAAAAAAAAAGACCAGGTTTACTGGTTTGATAGAGCCTGAAGGAACCACTGAGACTATGACCTCTAGCTGCCCTTCAGGTCTGGAAGTGAACCACTTCTGTGGCTTCCAGTCAAACAAAAGACAGGCATATGAGGGGAACATTTACATTAGGTAGATACACTCTTTGGAGAGATCAATCATGGGAGAAAAGAAAGGCTGTGTATGCACAGGGAGACAGCTCAGGGGGCAGGAGTGCATGGGAGGGAAGGACACAGGGAAGAGGTAACTATAGGGAGGAAGTGGGAGGGGAGCTGTTGCATTGTGGGAAATTTCAGTCAACGCCATGAGACAAAGTGTATGTGAGCTGCTGTATGGCAAATGAATTTACTCTATAAACTTTCACCCAAATCACAATAATTTTTTAAAGGATTATATATACACTTTAAAGAGCATTTATAGAAATGCACAGGACTTTAATATCTCTTATAAATTTTACCAAACAATTTATGCATTGGTTTCGTATGACATTGCATTATGCCATCTGTAATGGTTACTTCTATTTGAATTAGAAAACAAACGTATTCACTGTGATTCCTCAGACCAGGACTGTTTTCATGCCACAAAAGGAAATGATTATAAAAATGAAACAAGTGAGTGTCAGATTTCACACTTTTAAAACAAATGTCATCTTCCTGATTGAGCCAGGAAGAGTTGAGAGAGATAAATAAAGAGCTTCAAAGATGGGTATTAAAAGTAGTTATAAAAATATGAACTAGACATAGCACTGAGCATGACAAATGGAGTAAAATTGTCACCAAAAAAGATTAAACTATTAGGAAAAGAGCCCTTCAAAAAATGCCTCCTTTTTTTTCCTAGATAATAACAAATTTATCATTTCCAAATGTCCATCTTAGTTACGCAGAAAAGCAGAATATGTTTATAAACACAGAAAAAACAGAATATCTATTCTGAGGGATTATTGCTTTTTGTCAGATCCTTCGTAGAGGCCAAACATCGTCTAAGGGCTTCTTGGAAGTTTAATTCTGAGTGAAGTTTTAAATTTTCAGTGACGTTTTAGTCAAATGTTTTGTCAAAACCTTAGCATTATAGCCATTTTTGGCAGCTTAACTTCTTTTTGAATGATGTTAGTTTTTTTTTTTTTTTTAATTGTGATTTGGGTGAAAATTTACAGAGTAAATACACTTTCCATACAGCAGATCACATACACTTTGTCTCATGACATTGACCATAATTTAGCACAATGCAATATCTCCCCTCCCACTTCCTCCAGAGAGTTACCTCTTCCCTGTGTCCATTCCTCCATGCACTCCTACCCCCTGAGCTGTCTCCCTGTGCCTTAGCAGCCATTCTTTCTCTCTTGCTTGTTCTCTCCAAGGAGTGTATCTACCTCAGGTAATTTCTCACCTAGAATGCCTATTGTTTGGCTGGAAGCCACAGGTGTGCATTCAATTCCAGACCTGAAGGGCATCTGGGGGCCATAGTCTCAGTGGTTCCACTTGATCGGGCCAGCAAACCTGTTCCCTGCTTTTTTTTTTTTTTCCAAATTATTTTGAGTTTTGTTCCACATTGCTCTCCCTGTCTATCCAAGATCTCCTACAAAGATCCTCTTCCAAGTGGTTGACAGTAGTAGCCGAGCACCATCTATTTCTTCTGGTCTCATAGTTGTATAGGCCACAGATCGGATGGTGTACCAGTCGCTAGGACTAATTTTTTCCATGAATTTTGGTTTTCTTTATTCTTTTTGGTTCTGGACGAGGAGAGATCCATCGTTGCATCTAGATGGCAGCTTGCAAGCTTTTAAGATCTCAGTCGCTACTCGCCACAATAGAAGGTGGAACAATGATTTGTGTAGTATGTTATGCCAATTGAACTTGATGTCCTCTGCGACTGTGGTCCTGACCCCACCAGTTCAACTACTCGGTCCCTCTGTCGCCAAGCAGCCAAGCAGTGACTACAAACTTGCCCCTTGTCAACCCCATTATACACCTGGGAATTCAGATCATACACATAAGGTTATTGGGCCACTGTCTGCCAACCCTATACATGTTCTTGGGTGCACTCTCCACTTCATATACATATCTAATATTTCAGCCTGTCCACCCATCTATCCACCCATATACCCGTGTTTGCCTTCACTGAGCATGCTATGTTATATGTGCAAAAGGGTTCATCTTTGTTGTGTGTACTTCCCACATACCTCTCTCTGTCTTTCTCTTCCTCAATATCACTATATTGATCACTCACATTTGGTACATTGCTCTTCTCTTCACCCAAATCAATACTTATCTCTATCTATCTAACAGTATTCCCTCCCTTCCCTTCCCACCCCTGGTAACCGACAAAGAAAATGACCTTCCATAGATAAGCGTTTCCTTGACTATTACAATAATAGACTAATACAATATTTGTCCTTTTGTGATTGACTTATTTCACTCAGCATAATGTC